>NW_026576451.1:0-98788 GCF_028641065.1 Leucoraja erinaceus | reverse complement strand
TTGGATTGTGAAAAAAAAATAAGCTGCCAAGAGGTGTTTAGGGACGGTGGGTTAGGGTTATTTATATTATTATTATTATTATTATTGTTATTATTATTATTATTATTATTATTATTATTATTATTATTATTATTATTATTATTATTATTATTATTATTATTAATCATAAAAAAAACAAAATGGAGGGAAATGTAATGCCATACGTCAGATGTACTGTGATTTTTTCCCCTCCAATAAAACACTATTATTATATACATGTGTTTTGAGTCTGTTGCTTTTAATTGTATGACTGACCTGCCCAGTGAAATTCCTCGTATGTTGCAAAACATACTTGGCGAATAAAATCTGATTCTGATTCTGATTCTGATCCCAATGCGCTAGTGTCAGTTTGTTGGGGACAGTACTGGTTCCGATACGGAGCATAACGCAGACACAGTGATATTGGGCAAAACTGGGCCAGATCCCAGCAGCAACCGTTCGCTTCAATCGCACCTGGGAGGAGAAGGGAGGCTACATATTTATCGCCAAGCACAGCAGCAGTGGATTACAGCAGGAGGGTGAATTACAAGAACGGGAATGGAACGTTAACGATTGTTTACCGCGTTAATAACATGAGCTGTGGACATTGTAGCAATGTAGAAATAACCGGCACAAAGTGTAAGCAACGCGGTGATAAACAGCGTGAAACCTCTGATCCACACAATCAGGCAGCATCATCACATTACCCATTACTCTGTCGCAGATTGCTTAAAGGGACAGGTCATGAATTGTTCGAGCTACAGACATTTATACCGGATCCCGTCACAGCCGCGTCTCACCTGTTGATGCGCGGGAATTTGAACGGGGACTTACCTGGAGAAGCAACAAGGGCGATGATGGGATAAAAGACAGGCTGAATAGTTTTGAGTAGACTGTAGATCCGATGATCTAAGCTGTACAAAGAATTAAAAATATCGGCGGCCTCATAGAAGACTCCCTTCTCCATCGCGGTAACATCCGTGTCTACCGTTTTCAGAGACCGATCCATGTGTGTAACACCGCACTCACTGTTCCCCGATTGCACCCGGTGACATTCACTTCACTCTCTAATATTCCCGGATTCCTAAACATCCATCTAACATCCCACTTTATTGTACACAGATTCCCAATGGTTTTCTCCGTCTGTGGAGCTGCTGCTCTGTGTCGGTGACGGGCGGGATGCTCTCACTAATACTCTCATATCCCATCAACAGGAATCCTTTTTATTGGAACTGGGAAACCTCCGGTGACACAACCGGGCTCCGTGCGGACTGACGTTAATTACACTCACTGAACAAACGCCTATTGTTAACTCTTTTGTGTCCGGGCACAAAGTGCCTCACGGAAAGGGTAGTCATCATGGGTGATGATATCCGTTATTTATGTTCTGTCGAGTGGACAGTTAGTGACGGGGAATAATCTGCGGGGCTGGTAGAATCCGCACCGTCCCTCCGCAATCCCAATAATCGTGAGCAGTCGCCTGAAATCGCAATGTCCAGATTACTTGCTTCCATGGACGAGTGCAAAATTAAACGAACGGCCAGGCACCATGCATTATATTTAAGTAATGGATTTGGGGCCCAGCCAACCAATCAGTAGTAAAGACAGCCACCAGATCTCTTTTAAAATATTTTCCTCTTGCCCTAAACCGATTTCGTGTTGAAGATGATGTTCCGACCATGGAGACAAAAGTCGATGTCTGTTCTCCGTCCCTCGTATCCTGATGCGTTTCTTTCTGGTGACATCTCAACGTCCATGGATAGAAACATAGAATCATAGACAATAGGTGCAGGAGTAGGCCATTCGGCCCTTCGAGCCTGCACCGCCATTCGATATGATCATGTCTGATCATCCAACTCAGTATCCCATCCCTGCCTTTTCTCCATATCCCCTGATCCCTTCAGCCACAAGGCCCACATCTAACTCCCTTTAAATACAGCCAATCAACTGACCTCGACTACCTTCTGTGGCAGAGAATTCCACAGATTCGCCACTCTCTGTGTAAACATGATTTTCTCATCTTGGTTGTAAAAGACTTCACTCTTATTCTTAAACGGTTACGCCTAGTTCTGGACTTCCCCAACATCGGGAATAATCTTCCTGCATCTAGCCTGTCCAACCTCTTAAGAATTGTGTAAGTTTCTATAAGATCTCCCCTCAATCTTCTGAATTCTAGCGTGTTCTTCACATGAAAGTCCTGCCATTCCAGGAATCAGTCTGGTGAACATTCTCTGTACTCCCGCTATGGCAAGAATGTCTTTCCTCAGATTGGGAGCCCAAAATTGCACGCAATACTCCAGGTGTGCTCTCACCAAGACCCTGTACAAATACAGTAGAACGTCCATGCTCTTATACTCAAATCCTATTGCTATGAATGCAAACATAACATTTTCTTTCTTCACTGCCTGCTGCACTTGAATTCCTACTTTCAATGACTGGTGTACCATGACACACAGGTCTCGTTGCATCTCCCCTTTTCCTAATCGGCCACCATTCAGATAATAGTCTGCTTTCCTGTTTTTGCCACCAAAGTGGATAACGTCACATTTATCCACATTATACTGCATCTGCCATGTATTTGCCCACTCACTCAACCTATCCATGTCACCTTGCAGCCTCCTAGCATCCTCCTCACAGCTAACACTGCCCCCCAGCTTCGTGTCATCCGCAAACTTGGAGATGTTGCATTCAATTCCCTCATCCAGGTCATTAATATATATTCTAAATAGCTGGGGTCCCAGTACTGAGCCTTGCAGTACCTCACTAGTCACTGCCTGCCATTCTGAGAAGGACCCGTTTACTCCTACCCTTTGCTTCCTGTCTGCCAGCCAGTTTTCTATCCACATCAATACTGAACCCCCAATACCGTGTGCTTTAAGTTTGTATACTAATCTCTTATGTGGGACCTTGTCGAAAGGCTCCCGAAAGTCCAGATATTACTGGTACTCCCTTATCCACTCTACTAGTTACATCCTCGAAAAATTCTATAAGATTCGTCAGACATGATTTACCTTTCAGAAATCCATGCTGACTTTTTCCCCAATGAATTCAACACTTTCCAAATGTGCTGCTATCCCATCTTTAATAACTGACTCCAGAATTTTACCCACCGCCGATGTTAGACTAACGGATCTGTAATTTCCCGTTTTCTCTCTCCCTCCCTTTTTAAAAGTGTGGTTACATTAGCTACCCTCCAGTCCTCAAGAACTACTCCAGAATCTAAAGAGTTTTGAACAATTATCACTAATGCATCCGCTATTTATGCGGCTACTTCCATAAGTACTCTGGGATTCAATTTATCTGGCCCTGGGGATTTATCGGCCTTTAATCCATTCAATTTACCTAACACCACTTCCCGGCTAACCTGGATTTCACTCAGTTACTCAATCTAATTTAACCCCCGGTCCCTTGCTATTTCCGGCAGATTATTTATGTCTTCCTTAGTGAAGACAGAACAAAGTAGTTATTCAATTGGTCTGCCATGTCCTTGTTACCCATGATCAATTCACCTGTTTCTGACTGCAAGGGGCCTACATTGGTTTTAACTAATCTTTTCCTCTTCACATATCTAAAAAAACGTTTGCATTCGGTTTTTATGTTACCTTCCAGTTTTATTTCATAATCTATTTTCCCTTTCCTAATTAAGCCTTTTGTCCTCCTCTGCTGGACTCTGAATTTCCCCCAGTCCTCTGCTAGGCTGCTTGTTCTGGCTAATTTGTAAGCTTCATCTTTTGTTTTGATACTATCCCTGATTTCCCTTGTTATCCACGGATGCACTACCTTCCTTGATTTATTATTTTGCCAAACTGGTATGAACAATTGTTGTAGTTCATCCATGCAGTTTTTAAATGCCTTCCATTGCATATCCACCGTCAACCCGTTAAGAATCATTTGCCAGTCTATCTTGGCCAATTCACGTCTCGTACCCTCAAAGTCAACTTTCTTTAAGTTCAGGACCCTTGTTTCTGAATTAACAATGTCACTCCCCATCCAAATGAAGAACTCAAACATATTATGGCCACTCTTGCCCAAGGGGGCCACGCACAACAAGACTGCTAACTAACCCTTCCTCATTACTCAATACCCAGTCTAGAATAGCCTGCTAGTCTTGTTGTGCGTGGCCCCTTGGGCAAGAGTGGCCATAATATGTTTGAGTTCTTCATTAGGATGGGGAGTGCCGAACCAGGCCCTTTGGCAACCATTCAATATGGTCTCCACCTGAGAATTGACGAAGAGCGTGTGAGGGTGTCTTGGATTGGACCAGGGGGGAAAGGATGTAGTCCAGGTATGTGGACCATCAGTGACAATGATGAGTCGGCGTACAGGATGGAGGTGGAGCTGCTCACAGGATGGTGCAAATCCCACAACCTCATTTTCAACGTGGGAAAAACTAAGGAGATGGTGGTTGACTTCAGGAGGGCGGGAAAACAACACCATACACCTCTGCACATCGATGGAGCTGATGTGGAAAGGGTCAGTAACGTGAAGTTCCTAGGACTCCACCTGTCAGATGACCTGATGTCCACAACCAACACCACAGCACTGGTCATGAGAGCCCAGCAGCGACTACACCCTCTCCGAAGACTACGTAAAGCAGGTCTCCCCACTACACATCTACGAACGTGTTATAGGGAGACAGTCGAAAGCACATTAACCAACGGCATCACTTCCTGGTTCGGGAGCTGCAAGGCGTACGAACGGCACCAACTTGACAGGATTGTGAAGACCGCCAGCAGGATTATTGGTGCTCCACTCCCTTTCTTGCTGGACATATACAGGAAGAGATGTATCAACAGAGCCATCTCCATCATCAAAGACCCCTACCACCCATCGCATCACATATTCTCCATCCTGCCATCTGGGAAGAGGTACAGAAGCATTAGCTGCAAAACCAGCAGGATGCTCCTCAGCTTCTTCCCGCAGGCTATAAGACTGATAAACGGACTTAGCCCCCTGCCAAAGTATCGCGCACAAACCATCAACCTGGACACACTGCAGCAGCTGTCGATCGGAATGCCTGTTGATGTTTAGTAGAGAGTAGAGTGTTTAATTTAATTTGTTCATGATATATGTATTTTTATTTCTATTTACTTGTTGTTACTTGTACTGCACACTGAATGGACTCTGGTTGAGCAACGTGTTTTTGTTTCGTCTGGGTATGTGAGTACTCAGGAAATGACAATAAAGATATACTGATACTGATACTGATACTGATGTGGAAATTAATTCAGTGGTACCAAGAACACGCGGACACAATGGGTCTACCAGGACCGTCAGAAGTAGGATGTACGTTCTGGGCGGCAAATGCTGTGCCTCTTTTGAAGAAGGTCTGCAGGGAAAATGCGGGGCCGGTAAGCTTAACATCTGTAGTTGGTAAGTTGCTGGAGAGTATTCAGGGGGATACGATATGAATGCATGCATGAATGAATGAATTAATGTATTAATAAATGAATGCATGATGAATGAATGAATGCAAGAATGATGATTGGATGATTTGAATGAATGAATGAATGTATGAACGTATGAATGATGTATGAATGTATGATTGATTGAATGGATGAATGAATGTTTGAATGAATGAATGTATGCATGCATGATTGCATGGATGAATGAATGAATGAATGTATGAATGATTGAATGTATGTATGTATGATTGAATGAATGAATGAATATATAAATGAACGAATGGATGGATAAGTTCATTGGCCAAGTAATCACACACATGGAATTTGCCTTGGTGAATTTACGGGCATTTGGGTGGGCAAGGGCCTGATTAGGGACTGTCAGCATAGTTTTGTATGTAGGAGATCGAATCTCACAAATATAATAGATTTTTTCGAAGACGTGAGAAAAAAAGGTTGATGTAAGCAGAGCTGTGGATGTTGTGTACATGGACTTTAGTAAAGCGTTCGCCAAGGTGCCGCATAGTAGGCTGCTCTGTCAGGTTAGATCGCATGGGATCCATGGAGAGATAGCAGAATGGATAGCAAATTGTCTCCATGGAAGGAAGTAGGTGATGGTGGAAGTGGAAATCTACGGTGGGCGGCGCGGCTCTGGCCAGCAGCGGCCTCTGCAGTCTGTCCGCGTTTTATTATTTTCTGTCTGTGTTTTTATGTAGATTTTGTTATTTTTTGTTGGTGTGTGTGTGTGGGGGGGGGGGGGGGGGGGGTGGGAGGGGGGGGGGACTTTTTAAATCTCTCCCTGCACGGGAGACCCGACCTTTTCTCGTCGGGTTTCCGTTGTCGTTGGGGCCGCAACGAGGAGCGGCCTACAACAGGAAGAAGCCGGGGACTCTGGTGCTACAACTCACCGTCGCCGTCGCGGGGCTGGCCGAGTCCGGAGCGGGTGGAGCGGTGGAGGAGCTGCTGCTGCTGCTGCTGCTGCGGCCCGACCGGAGAGTCGGAGGCTCCAACGACAGGTCGGTGGACGGCGGCACCGGGAGCCCGCGGCTCCCTGGAGGGAGACCGCTTTTCAGGGCTCCCGCAACGGCGACTTCCCCCGCCCGAGTTGCAGGGTTGAAGAGCTCCTGGAGCGGGGCCTGACACCACTGCCCCGCGCGGCTTGGAATGGCCGCGGGACTCTGCGAGCGCACGCCGGGGGCTCTAACACCAAGACCCGGTGTGCGACCTCGCACCACCCGGTGTGGCTTTAATGGCCGCGGGACAATCGCCATCGCCAGCCGGGGGCTTTGACTTTGACTCTGACATCGGGGGGGGGGGGGGGAGAGTGCAGTGGAGAGATACGTTTTTTTGGCCTTCCATCACAGCGATGTGATGGATGTTTATGTAAATCATGTTGTGTCTTGGGTCTATGTGTTTGTATGTATGGCTGCAGAAACGGCATTTCGTTTGGACCTCAAGGGGTCCAAATGACAATAAATGTATCTTATTTTATCTTAAGTTTGCCTCTCGGAATGGAGGCCTGTGACTAGTGGTGTGCCTCAGGGCTCTGTGCTGGGCCCGTTACTGTTTGCCATCTACATCAATGATTTGGATGAGAACATACAGGGCAAAATTAGCAAGTTGTACTCCAAGATCACCCTGCTCTACAAGGGCGGTGGAGTAAGTCGTACTCCAAGATCACCCTGCCTTAGGTGGAGGCGGGTTTTCTAGATGCTTTCAAGAGAGAGCTAAATAGTGCTCTTAAAAATAGAGGCGACAGGGGATATGGGGAGAAGGCAGGAACGGGGTACGGATTGTGGATGATCAGCCATGGTCACATTGAATGGCGGTGCTGGATCGAAGGGCCAAATGGCCGACTCCTGCACCTATTGGCTATTGCCTATTGTCAATACCCTGACTGAAGTAGGCCAAAGTGCCAAAAGCCTTGTTGACCACCTTGTCTACCTGCGACTCGCCCTTCATGGAACCATGCACCTGTACTCCTAGATCCCTCGGCTCCACAACACAAGCAAAAGGCCTTAGGTTAGGTCCTGCCCTTGTCACAAAAGGCATCACCTCACGCTTCTCTGTATTAAAATCCATCAACCATTCCTCTGCCCTCCTGGCCATTCGATCCAGATCCTACTGCAATCGTTCACAACCATCTTCGCTATCTGCACCACTAACATTTGTATCATCACCAGGGGGGAAAGGATGTAGTCCAGGTATGTGGACCATCAGTGACAATGATGAGTCGGCGTACAGGATGGAGGTGGAGCTGCTCACAGGATGGTGCAAATCCCACAACCTCATTTTCAACGTGGGAAAAACTAAGGAGATGGTGGTTGACTTCAGGAGGGCGGGAAAACAACACCATACACCTCTGCACATCGATGGAGCTGATGTGGAAAGGGTCAGTAACGTGAAGTTCCTAGGACTCCACCTGTCAGATGACCTGATGTCCACAACCAACACCACAGCACTGGTCATGAGAGCCCAGCAGCGACTACACCCTCTCCGAAGACTACGTAAAGCAGGTCTCCCCACTACACATCTACGAACGTGTTATAGGGAGACAGTCGAAAGCACATTAACCAACGGCATCACTTCCTGGTTCGGGAGCTGCAAGGCGTACGAACGGCACCAACTTGACAGGATTGTGAAGACCGCCAGCAGGATTATTGGTGCTCCACTCCCTTTCTTGCTGGACATATACAGGAAGAGATAGATGTATCAACAGAGCCATCTCCATCATCAAAGACCCCTACCACCCATCGCATCACATATTCTCCATCCTGCCATCTGGGAAGAGGTACAGAAGCATTAGCTGCAAAACCAGCAGGATGCTCCTCAGCTTCTTCCCGCAGGCTATAAGACTGATAAACGGACTTAGCCCCCTGCCAAAGTATCGCGCACAAACCATCAACCTGGACACACTGCAGCAGCTGTCGATCGGAATGCCTGTTGATGTTTAGTAGAGAGTAGAGTGTTTAATTTAATTTGTTCATGATATATGTATTTTTATTTCTATTTACTTGTTGTTACTTGTACTGCACACTGAATGGACTCTGGTTGAGCAACGTGTTTTTGTTTCGTCTGGGTATGTGAGTACTCAGGAAATGACAATAAAGATATACTGATACTGATACTGATGTGGATATTAATTCAGTGGTACCAAGAACACGCGGACACAATGGGTCTACCAGGACCGTCAGAAGTAGGATGTACGTTCTGGGCGGCAAATGCTGTGCCTCTTTTGAAGAAGGTCTGCAGGGAAAATGCGGGGCCGGTAAGCTTAACATCTGTAGTTGGTAAGTTGCTGGAGAGTATTCAGGGGGATACGATATGAATGCATGCATGAATGAATGAATTAATGTATTAATAAATGAATGCATGATGAATGAATGAATGCAAGAATGATGATTGGATGATTTGAATGAATGAATGAATGTATGAACGTATGAATGATGTATGAATGTATGATTGATTGAATGGATGAATGAATGTTTGAATGAATGAATGTATGCATGCATGATTGCATGGATGAATGAATGAATGAATGTATGAATGATTGAATGTATGTATGTATGATTGAATGAATGAATGAATATATAAATGAACGAATGGATGGATAAGTTCATTGGCCAAGTAATCACACACATGGAATTTGCCTTGGTGAATTTACGGGCATTTGGATGGGCAAGGGCAATTTTAGGGACAGTTACCATGGTTGTGTACGTGGGAGGTCGTGTCTCACAAATCGGATTGAAGTGAGCAAAACGGTTGATGAAGGCAGAGCTGTGGATGTTGTGTACATGGACTTTAGTAAAGCGTTCGCCAAGGTGCCGCATAGTAGGCTGCTCTGTCAGGTTAGATCGCATGGGATCCATGGAGAGATAGCAGAATGGATAGCAAATTGTCTCCATGGAAGGAAGTAGGTGATGGTGGAAGTGGAAATCTACGGTGGGCGGCGCGGCTCTGGCCAGCAGCGGCCTCTGCAGTCTGTCCGCGTTTTATTATTTTCTCTCTGTGTTTTAATGTAGATTTTGTTGTTATTTTTTTTTGGGGGGTGTGGGGGGGGGGGGTGGGTTGGGGGGGGGGGGGGGAGGGTTGGGGGGGGGGGGGAGGGGGGGGGGGGACTTTTTAAATCTCTCCCTGCACTGGAGACCCGACCTTTTCTCGTCGGGTTTCCGTTGTCGTTGGGGCCGCAACGAGGAGCGGCCTACAACAGGAAGAAGCCGGGGAATCTGGTGCTACAACTCACCGTCGCCGTCGCGGGGCTGGCCGAGTCCGGAGCGGGTGGAGCGGTGGAGGAGCGCTGCTGCTGCTGCTGCTGCGGCCCGACCGGAGAGTCGGAGGCTCCAACGACAGGTCGGTGGACGGCGGCACCGGGAGCCCGCGGCTCCCTGGAGGGAGACCGCTTTTCAGGGCTCTCGCAACGGCGACTTCCCCCGCCCGAGTTGCGGGGTCGAAGAGCTCCTGGAGCGGGGCCTGACACCACTGCCCCGCGCGGCTTGGAATGGCCGCGGGACTCTGCGAGCGCACGCCGGGGGCTCTAACACCAAGACCCGGTGTGCGACCTCGCACCACCCGGTGTGGCTTTAATGGCCGCGGGACAATCGCCATCGCCAGCCGGGGGCTTTGACTTTGACTCTGACATCGGGGGCGGGGGGGGGGAGAGTGCAGTGGAGAGATACGTTTTTTTGGCCTTCCATCACAGCGATGTGATGGATGTTTATGTAAATCATGTTGTGTCTTGGGTCTATGTGTTTGTATGTATGGCTGCAGAAACGGCATTTCGTTTGGACCTCAAGGGGTCCAAATGACAATAAATGTATCTTATTTTATCTTAAGTTTGCCTCTCGGAATGGAGGCCTGTGACTAGTGGTGTGCCTCAGGGCTCTGTGCTGGGCCCGTTACTGTTTGCCATCTACATCAATGATTTGGATGAGAACATACAGGGCAAAATTAGCAAGTTGTACTCCAAGATCACCCTGCTCTACAAGGGCGGTGGAGTAAGTCGTACTCCAAGATCACCCTGCCTTAGAGGGCGGTGGAGGCGGGTTTTCTAGATGCTTTCAAGAGAGAGCTAAATAGTGCTCTTAAAAATAGAGGCGACAGGGGATATGGGGAGAAGGCAGGAACGGGGTACGGATTGTGGATGATCAGCCATGGTCACATTGAATGGCGGTGCTGGATCGAAGGGCCAAATGGCCGACTCCTGCACCTATTGGCTATTGCCTATTGTCAATACCCTGACTGAAGTAGGCCAAAGTGCCAAAAGCCTTGTTGACCACCTTGTCTACCTGCGACTCGCCCTTCATGGAACCATGCACCTGTACTCCTAGATCCCTCGGCTCCACAACACAAGCAAAAGGCCTTAGGTTAGGTCCTGCCCTTGTCACAAAAGGCATCACCTCACGCTTCTCTGTATTAAAATCCATCAACCATTCCTCTGCCCTCCTGGCCATTCGATCCAGATCCTACTGCAATCGTTCACAACCATCTTCGCTATCTGCACCACTAACATTTGTATCATCAGCAAACTTGCTCATTTTGCCCTGTATTATCTCATCCAAATCATTGATGTAGATGGCAAACAGTAACGGGCCAGCACCGAACCCTGGGGCACGCCGCTAGTCACAGGCCTTCATTCTGAGAAGCAACCTTCCACCATCACCCACTGCTTCCTTCCATGGAGCCAATTTGAAGAAAGTGCTGGAGTAACTCAGCGGGTCAGGCAGCATCGCTGTGGAGACCGTGGACAGGTACAACGTGCTGGAGTAACTCAGTAGGTCAGGCAGCATCTCTGTGGAGAACGTGGACAGGTACAAACTGCTGGAGTAACTCAGCGGGTCAGGCCCTTCTTCAGGCCGAGAGTCGTGAGAAATTTATTATTGTTAAAAAGTGCATTTGATTTTATGATATATTTGGATTGTGAAAAAATAAGCTGCCAAGGGGTGTTTAGGGACGGTGGGTTATGGTTATTTTGTTTATATTATTATTATTATTATTATTATTATTATTATTATTATTATTATTATTATTATTATTATTATTATTATTGTTATTATTATTAATTAAAAAACAAAATGGAGGAAAATGTAATGCCATACGTTAGATGTACTGTGATTTTTTCCCCTCCAATAAAACACTATTATTATATAAATGTGTTTTGAGTCTGTTGCTTTTAATTGTATGACTGACCTGCCCAGTGAAATTCCTCGTATGTTGCAAAACATACTTGGCGAATAAAATCTGATTCTGATTCTGATTCTGATTCCAATGCGCTAGTGTCAGTTTGTTGGGGACAGTACTGGTTCCGATACGGAGCATAACGCAGACACAGTGATATAGGGCAAAACTGGGCCAGATCCCAGCAGCAACCGTTCGCTTCAATCGCACCTGGGAGGAAAAGGGAGGCTACATATTTATCGCCAAGCACAGCTTAAAGGGACACGTCATGAATTGTTCGAGCTACAGATATTTATACCGATCCCGTCACAGCTGGAGAAGCAACAAGGGCGATGATGGGATAAACGACAGGCTGAATAGTTTTGAGTAGACTGTAGATCCGTTGATCTAAGCTGTACAAAGAATTAAAATATCGGCGGCCTCATAGAAGACTCCCTTCTCCATCGCGGCAACATCCGTGTCTACCGTTTTCAGAGACCGATCCATGTGTGTAACACCGCACTCACTGTTCCCCGATTGCACCCGGTGACATTCACTTCACTCTCTAATATTCCCGGATTCCTAAACATCCATCTAACATCCCACTTTATTGTACACAGATTCCCAATGGTTTTCTCCGTCTGTGGAGCTGCTGCTCTGTGTCGGTGACGGGCGGGATGCTCTCACTAATACTCTCATATCCCATCAACAGGAATCCTTTTTATTGGAACTGGGAAACCTCCGGTGACACAACCGGGCTCCGTGCGGACTGACGTTAATTACACTCACTGAACAAACGCCTATTGTTAACTCTTTTGTGTCCGGGCACAAAGTGCCTCACGGAAGTGTAGTCATCATGGGTGATGATATCCGTTATTTATGTTCTGTCGAGTGGACAGTTAGTGACGGGGAATAATCTGCGGGGCTGGTAGAATCCGCACCGTCTCTCCGCAATCCTAATAATCGTGAGCAGTCGCCTGAAATCGCAATGTCCAGATTACTCGCGTCCATGGACGAGTGCAAAATTAAACGAACGGCCAGGCACCATGCATTATATTTAAATAATGGATTTGGGGCCCAGCCAACCATTCAGTAGTCTTGCCCTAAACCGATTTCGTGTTGAAGATGATGTTCCGACCATGGAGACAAAAGTCGATCTCTGTTCCCCGTCCCTCGAATCCTGATGCGTTTCTTTCTGGTGACATCTCAACGTCCATGGATAGAAACATAGAAGCATAGAAAATAGGTGCAGGAGTAGGCCATTCGGCCCTTCGAGCCTGCACCGCCATTCGATATGATCATGTCTGATCATCCAACTCAGTATCCCATACCTGCCTTCTCTCCATATCCCCTGATCCCTTCAGCCACAAGGCCCACATCTAACTCCCTCTTAAATAAGCCAATCAACTGACCTCGACTACCTTCTGTGGCAGAGAATTCCACAGATTCGCCACTCTCTGTGTAAAAATGATTTTCTCATCTGGGTCCTAAAAGACTTAACTCTTATTCTTAAACGGTGACCCCTAGTTCTGGACTTCCCCAACATCGGGAATAATCTTCCTGCATCTAGCCTGTCCAACCTCTTAAAAATTTTGTAAGTTTCTATAAGATCTCCCCTCAATCTCCTGAATTCTAGCGTGTTCTTCACATGAAAGTCCTGCCATCCCAGGAATCAGTCTGGTGAACATTCTCTGTACTCCCGCTATGGCAAGAATGTCTTTCCTCAGATTGGGAGCCCAAAATTGTACGCAATACTCCAGGTGTGGTCTCACCAAGACCATGTACAACTACAGTAGAACATCCCTGCTCTTATACTCAAATCCTATTGCTATGAATGCAAACATAACATTTGCTTTCTTCACTGCCTGCTGCACTTGAATTCCGACTTTCAATGACTGATGTACCATGACACCCAGGTCTCGTTGCATCTCCCCTTTTCCTAGTCGGCCACCATTCAGATAATAGTCTACTTTCCTGTTTTTGCCACCAAAGTGGATAACCTCACATTTATCCACATTATACTGCATTGCCATGCATTTGCCCACTCACCCAACCTATCCATGTCACCTTGCAGCCTCCTAGCATCCTCCTCACAGCTAACACTGCCCCCCAGCTTCGTGTCATCCGCAAACGTGGAGATGTTGCATTCAATTCCCTCATCCAGATCATTAATATATATTGTAAATAGCTGGGGTCCCAGCACTGAGCCTTGCAGTACCTCACTAGTCACTGCCTGCCATTCTGAGAAGGACCCGTTTACTCCTACTCTTTGCTTCCTGTCTGCCAGCCAGTTTTCTATCCACATCAATACTGAACCCCCCAATACCGTGTGCTTTAAGTTTGTATACTAATCTCTTATGTGGGACCTTGTCGAAAGGCTCCCGAAAGTCCAGATATAACTGGTTCTCCCTTATCCACTCTACTAGTTACATCCTCGAAAAATTCTATAAGATTCATCAGACATGATTTACCTTTCAGAAATCCATGCTGACTTTTTCCCCAATGAATTAACCACTTTCCAAATGTGCTGCTATCCCATCTTTAATAACTGACTCCAGAATTTTACCCACCGCGGATGTTAGACTAACGGATCTGTAATTTCCCGTTTTCTCTCTCCCTCCCTTTTTAAAAGTGAGGTTACATTAGCTACCCTCCAGTCCTCAAGAACTACTCCAGTATCTAAAGAATTTTGAAAAATTATCACTAATGCATCCACTATTTATGCGGCTACTTCCATAAGTACTCTGGACTTCAATTTATCTGGACCTGTGGATTTATCGGCCTTGAATCCATTCACTTTACCTAACACCACTTCCCGGCTAACCTGGATTTCACTCAGTTACTCAATCTAATTTAACCCCCGGTCCCTTGCTATTTCCGGCAGATTATTTATGTCTTCCTTAGTGAAGACAGAACAAAGTAGTTATTCAATTGGTCTGCCATGTCCTTGTTACCCATGATCAATTCACCTGTTTCTGACTGCAATGGGCCTACATTGGTTTTAACTAATCTTTTCCTCTTCACATATCTATAAAAACGTTTGCATTCGGTTTTTATATTCCCTTCCAGTTTTATTTCATAATCTATTTTCCCTTTCCTAATTAAGCCTTTTGTCCTCCTCTGCTGGACTCTGAATTTCCCCCAGTCCTCTGCTAGGCTGCTTGTTCTGGCTAATTTGTAAGCTTCATCTTTTGTTTTGATACTATCCCTGATTTCCCTTGTTATCCACGGATGCACTACCTTCCTTGATTTATTATTTTGCCAAACTGGTATGAACAATTGTTGTAGTTCATCCATGCAGTTTTTAAATGCCTTCCATTGCATATCCACCGTCAACCCTTTAAGAATCATTTGCCAGTCTATCTTGGCCAATTCACGTCTCGTACCCTCAAAGTCACCTTTCTTTAAGTTCAGGACCCTTGTTTCTGAATTAACAATGTCACTCTCCATCCTAATGAAGAACTCAAACATATTATGGCCACTCTTGCCCAAGGGGCCACGCACAACAAGACTGCTAACTAACCCTTCCTCATTACTCAATACCCAGTCTAGAATAGCCTGCTCTCTCGTTGGTTCCACTACATGTTGGTTTAGAAAACTATCCCGCATACATTCCAAGAAATCCTCTTCCTCAGCACCCCTGCCAATTTGATTCATCCAATCTATATGTAGATTGAAGTCAGCCATTATAATTGTTTTACCTTTGTTGCATGGGATGGGAATGGAGAGTTATGGTCTGAGCGCAGGTATATGGGACTAGGGGAGATTATGTGTTCGGCACGGACTAGAAGGGTCGAGATGGCCTGTTTCCGTGCTGTAATTGTTATATGGTTATATGGTTATATGGTTGCACGCATTTCTAATTTCCTGTTTGATGCCATCCCCAACTCCACTACTTCTGTTAGGTGGCCTGTACACAACTCCCACTAGCGTTTTCTGCGCCTTAGTGTTTCACAGCTCTACTCATATCGATTCCACATCCTGCAAGCTAATGTCCTTCCTTTCTGTTGCGTTAATCTCCTCTCTAACCAGCAACGCTACCCCGCCTCCTTTTCCTTTCTGTCTATCCCTCCTGAATATTGAATATCCCTGGATGTTCAGCTCCCAGCCTTGGTCACCCTGGAGCCATGTCTCCGTGATCCCAACTATATCATATTCATGCATAACTATCTGCACATTCAACTCATCCACCTTATTACGAATGCTCCTTGCATTAAGATACAAAGCCTTCAGGCTTGTTTTTACACTCTTACCCCTTATACCATTATGCTGAAAAGTGGCCCTTTTTGATTTTTGCCCTGGATTTGTCTGCCTGCCACTTTTACTTTTCACCTTGCTACCTATTGTTTCTACCCTCATTTTACACCCCTCTGCCTCTCTGCTGCTGCACCCATCCTCCGCCACATTAATTTAAGTCCTCCCCGACAGCACTAGCAAACACTCCCCCAAGGACATTAGTTCCATTCCAGCCCAGGTGCAGACCGTCCTGCTTGTACTGTCCCACCTCCCCCAGAACTGGTTCCAATGCTCTAGATATTTGAATCCTTCCCCCTTGCGCCATTTTTCAAGCCACGTATTCATCTGCAATATACTCCTATTTCTACTCTGACCAGCCAGTGGCACTGGTAGTAATCCAGAGATTATTACCTTTGAGGTCCTACTTTTAAGTTTATCTCCTAGCTCCCCAAATTCACCTTGTGGGACCTCATCCTTTTTTTACCTATATCGTTGGTGCCAATATGCACCACGACAACTGGCTGTTCACCCTCCCCCTCCAGAATGTTCTGCAGCCGTTCAGTGACATCCCTGACCCTTTCACCAGGGAGGCAACATACCATCATGGAGTCTCGTTTGCGGCCGCAGAAACGCCTATCTATTCCTCTTACAATTGATGTAGGGAATATCATGGGCCAAGCGTGTTCAATTGTCATATGTACAGATATCTCAACAATATTTGTTTCTTGTAGCAGCATAACACATCTGTAAAGACAGCGCACACAGATAACACAAAGAGCAAAAGAAAGTTCAATATGCTAAAATAATCAATATTAGGGCAAATCCAAAGCTGGAAGTCTCAAGCATAAACAACATTGTCCGTAGTTCATAGTTTAGTCGGTGTTTGTGGTGGTCAAGAACCCGGTTGTTATGGAAATAAATTGTTCCTGAAACAGGGGTGAGCACAGTTTGCAGACTCCGATATTCTTTCTCGGAGTTTGGAGATAACCAAAACCATGATGATGGCTGGTTGCTATTTCATGACACTGCCTCTTGTAGATTCATTAGATGGCGGGTAGTTCAGATGATGGATAGGACATGCCGATGGTCACCACGTTTTATTAATATCCTACATTCCTGGGCTTTCGAAGTGCCGAACCAGGCCCTTTGGCAACCATTCAATATGGTCTCTACCTGAGACCTGTAGACAGGGCCGGATTTAGATGAAGAGAGGCGCGAAGCTGTTCCACTTGTGAGCCGCCCCCATCTCCCCAATCCCCAACTCGCACGACGGGAGGAAGATGGTCCACCAGATTGACACCGATTTGCAGCCGAGCGTGGCCAATGAGATAAGGGGCTGGAAAGCTGAGCTTCATTTAATTATTTATTTATTGCCACTGCTAGTGTCGAGTTAATGGCTTGATGACCTGATGTCCACAACCAACACCACAGCAGTGGTCAAGAGAGCCCAGCAGCGACTACACCCTCTCCGAAGACTACGTAAAGCAGGTCTCCCCACTACACATCTACGAACTTTTTATAGGGGGACAGTCGAGAGCACATTAACCAACGGCATCACTTCCTGGTTCGGGAGCTGCAAGGCGTACGAACGGCACCAACTTGACAGGATTGTGAAGACCGCCAGCAGGATTATTGGTGCTCCACTCCCTTTCTTGCTGGACATATACAGGAAGAGATGTATCAACAGAGCCATCTCCATCATCAAAGACCCCTACCACCCATCGCATCACATATTCTCCATCCTGCCATCTGGGAAGAGGTACAGAAGCATTAGCTGCAAAACCAGCAGGATGCTCCTCAGCTTCTTCCCGCAGGCTATAAGACTGATAAACGGACTTAGCCCCCTGCCAAAGTATCGCGAACCAACCATCAACCTGGACACACTGCAGCAGCTGTCGATCAGAACGCCTGTTGATGTTTAGTAGAGAGTAGAGTGTTTAATTTAATTTGTTCATGATATATGTATTTTTATTTCTATTTACTTGTTGTTACTTGTACTGCACACTGAATGGACACTGGTTGAGCAACGTTTTTTTATTTCCTCTGGGTATGTGAGTACTCAGGAAATGACAATAAAGATATACTGATACTGATACTGATGTGGAAGTTAATTCAGTGGGGGCAAGAACACGCGGACACAATGGGTCTACCAGGACCGTCAGAAGTAGGATGTACGATCTGGGCGGCAAATGCTGTGCCTCTTTTGAAGAAGGTCTGCAGGGAAAATGCGGGGCCGGTAAGCTTAACATCTGTAGTTGGTAAGTTGCTGGAGAGTATCCAGGGGGATACGATATGAATGCATGCATGAATGAATGGATTAATGAATTAATAAATGAATGCATGATGAATGAATGAATGAATGATGATTGAATGATTTGAATGAACGAATGAATGTATGAATCTATGAATGATGTATGAATGTATGAATGATTGAATGGATGAATGAATTTTTGAATGAATGAATGAATGCATGCATGAATGCATGGATGAATGATTGAATGAATGAATGATTGAATGTATGTATGATTGAATGAATGAATGAAAATATAAATGAACGAATGGATGGATAAGTTCATTGGCCAAGTAATCACACACATGGAATTTGCCTTGGTGAATTTACGGGCATTTGGATGGACAAGGGCAATTTTAGGGACAGTTACCATGGTTGTGTACGTGGGAGGTCGTGTCTCACAAATCTGATTGAGGTGAGCAAAACGGTTGATGAAGGCAGAGCTGTGGATGTTGTGTACATGGACTTTACTAAAGCGTTCGCCAAGGTGCCGCATAGTAGGCTGCTCTGTCAGGTTAGATCGCATGGGATCCATGGAGAGATAGCAGAATGGATAGCAAATTGTCTCCATGGAAGGAAGTAGGTGATGGTGGAAGTTTGCCTCTCGGAAGGGAGGCCTGTGACTAGTGGTGTGCCTCAGGGCTCTGTGCTGGGCCCGTTACTGTTTGCCATCTACATCAATGATTTGGATGAGAACATACAGGGCAAAATTAGCAAGTTGTACTCCAAGATCACCCTGCTCTACAAGGGCGGTGGAGTAAGTCGTACTCCTAGATCACCCTGCCTCAGAGGGCGGTGGAGGCGGGTTTTCTAGATACGTTCAAGAGAGAGCTAAATAGTGCTCTTAAAAATAGCGGAGACAGGGGATGTGGGGAGAAGGCAGGAACGGTGTACGGATTGTGGATGATCAGCCATGGTCACATTGAATGGCGGTGCTTGCTCGAAGGGCCAAATGGCCGACTCCTGCACCTATTGGCTATTGCCTATTGTCAATACCCTGACTGAAGTAGGCCAAAGTGCCAAAAGCCTTTTTGACCACGTTGTCTACCTGCGACGCCCTTCATGGAACCATGCACCTGTACTCCTAGATCCCTCTGCTCCACAACACAAGCAAAAGGCCTTAGGTTAGGTCCTGCCCTTGTCACAAAAGGCATCACCTCACGCTTCTCTGTATTAAAATCCATCAACCATTCCTCTGCCCACCTGGCCATTCGATTCAGATCCTACTGCAATCGTTCACAACCATCTTCACTATCTGCACCACTAACATTTGTATCATCAGCAAACTTGCTAATTGTGCCCTGTATGTTCTCATCCAAATCATTGATGTAGATGGCAAACAGTAACGGGCCCAGCACCGAACCCTGGGGCACGCCGCTAGTCACAGGCCTTCATTCTGAGAAGCAACCTTCCACCATCACCCACTGCTTCCTTCCATGGAGCCAATTTGAAGAAAGCGCTGGAGTAACTCCCTCCCTCCCTCCCCCTCCCTCCCTCCCTCCCTCCCTCCCTCCCTCCCCCTCCCTCCCTCCCTCCCTCCCTCCCTCCCTCCCCTCCCTCCCTCCCTCCCTCCATCCCGTCCCTCCCTCCCTCCCTCCCTCCCTCCCCACTCTCCTCTCTCTCCCTCCCCGACCTCGCTCAGCGCCGTACACGGGCGTGGAAGAGCACGGGTGCGGTCGTTCGCCAAAGGCATCCGCGTCCCGACCCCACACAACATGAAGACCTTTCTGCTTCTCGTCTTCCTCGGACTCGCCGGTAAGTACCCCCCCCCCCCCCCCCCCCGACCCAAGCTGCCTCTACACTCCCCCTTCTCTCTTTCCCCCTCCTCTTCCTCGAAAACTTCCCCTTCACTTCTCTTCCGCCGCTTTTTCTTCCCCCCTGTCTTTCCGCCTCCTGTATCAACCCCCTCCGCTCACTCTCCTCTCTCTCTCTCTCCCCTCCTCTCCCCTCGGCTCCCCCACCTTCTTTCCCCTTCTCTCTCTAACCTCTCCTCTCACCATCTTCCCCTGTCATCTTACACTAGTCTCTCCGCCGCTCTCTCTCTCTCTCTCTCTCTCTCTCTCTCTCTCTCTCTCTCTCTCTCTCTCTCTCTCTCTCTCTCTCTCTCTCTCTCTCTCTTACCATGGACACGGGTGAGACTCTGGGACTGGCGGTGGATAGCGAGAGAGGGGAGGGGAGAAAATGGGTGGGGGGGGGCGAAAAATGGAAGAAGAGTGAGGGGGGAGGTAGAGAGCATGGGGGGGGGGCGGACATCGCTATTATAACATGGGGAGGTAAATATTTTGCGGCCGCGCGCACACACACACTCACACTCACTCACACTCACACACACACTCACATACACTCACACAAACACTCACACACACACACACTTACCACACACACACACCCTCTCTCATACACATGCTCACACACACTCATACTCACACACACACACTCACACGCACACAGACACACTTGCACACACACGCTCTCTCTATCTCTCTCTCTCGCACGCACACACGCGTGCACACGCGCGCACACACACTCACACACTCACACAAATACACACACACTCACACTCACTCACACTCACACACACACTCACATACACTCACACAAACACTCACACACACACACTTACCCACACACACACACCCTCTCTCATACACATGCTCACACACACTCATACTCACACACACACACTCACACGCACACAGACACACTTGCACACACACGCTCTCTCTATCTCTCTCTCTCGCACGCACACACGCGTGCACACGCGCGCACACACACTCACACACACACACATACACACACACTCACACACACGCACACTCACACACACACACACACACGCACGCACACGCGCGCGTGGCTTCGGCCGTGGGCCCTCTGGACGGTGACCTCGGGAACTGACCTGGTTGGTGAACGAGTCCGAACTCGAGAAACAGCAGCTTCGTCCACCCCGAAACGTGGGGCTTGAATTGGCCCGTTCGCGGGGCCTTTCATCGCCCGGCGCCTCGACAGGGTGATGGAAGATCCTGCGGCCAATTTTAAGCCGCGCTGGGCATTGCGATGAAAGGCCCGGCGAACGTGCCGACTCAAGTTCCACTATGATCTTTACAAGGACGTCTCCCTCCTCCAATCACCGCGCTTTATCCTCAGTCCCACCGCCTACTTCCGCCTCTGATCGACACCTCCCTCCTCAAATCATCGTGCTGAATCATCATGCCCCCCCCCCCCCCTTCCACCGCGTGCTGACCAACGTCTCTCTCGTCCAGTCGACGCGCACGATCAACAGACCCCCCTGTCCCACCCGGGATTTCCGCATATTTGGGGTGTGGGCGAGACCAGGAGAGAAAGTGAGAGCGTGAGCTGAGGAGGAGATGGAGTGTGGGGGAGCGGATGGAAGGGAAGAGAGTCGTTGAGAACGATGGAGAATGGAAAGGGGAGGTGAGAAAGATTGGGGAGAGGGGTGACAGAGACAGGGACAGGGGGTGTAGGGAGCGGCGCCGAGGGGTGACAGGGACGTGTAGGGGGTATATTCTCACAGGGGTGTATGGACCGAGCTGCCGGATGAGGTAGTTCAGGCTAGGACTATCCCATCGTTTAAGGAACACTTGGACAGGTACATGGATAGGATAGGTATGGAGGGATATGGGCCAAACGCGGGTAGGTGGGACCAAATATACTAGAGCAAGAGCAAGATGGTCCTCTCGGCAAAAAAAACTGTAATAGGTCATGGGTATGTTTTCAGCGCCATGTTGGGAATCGGCATCCTTCATGGCGTCCACATCTACTAGTGTAGCGTGCTGTTCTGCTATAAATTGCTCGAACGATCTTTAGATGGGTTTAGTGTAGATGGGACATGTTGGCCGGTGTAGACACGTGGGGCCGAAGGACCAGTTTCCCGGCAGGATCGCTCTGTGATTCCAACGAACCTCCTCTCACGTGTGCTCTTGTGACAGGGTGATTCTGGCGTCGTGGTGTCGTGGGGGTACGGCTGTGCGTACATGGACCGCCCCGGCGTGTATACTTGCGTCTGCCACTACGTCTCCTAGATCCACAACACCATCGCGGCAAACTGAGGCGGTGACCACCGGCCCCCGCGGCAGGTCTCCGCCTCTCACTCTCTGTACAACTGGGAAACTATCAATAAAATGGTTGCAATGAAGAATGGTTTCTGTTTCAAGCCAATAGACAATACACAATAGGTGTAGGAGTAGGCCATTCGGCCCTTCGAGCCAGCACCGCCTTTCAATGTGATCATGGCTGAACATGCACAATCAGTACGCCTTTCCTGCTATCTTTAAGAGCCCTATCTAGCTGTCTCTTGAAAGCCTCCAGAGCACCGGCCTCCACGGCCGTCTGAGGCAGATAATTCCACAGACTCACAACTCTCTGGGTGGAAATGTGTTTCCTCGTCTCCGTTCTAAATTGCTTACTCCTTATTCTTAAACTGTGGCCCCTGGCTCTGGACACCCCAACATCGGGAACATGTTTCCTGCCTTTAGTGTGTCCAAACCCTTAACAATCTTATATGTGTCAATAAGATCCCCCTCTCATCCTTCTAAACACCAGAGTGTGCTTGCCCAACCGCTCCATTCTCTCAGCATATGATAGTCCCGCCATCCCAGGAATTAACCTTGTAAACCTACGCCGCACTTCCTCAATGGCTAGAATGTCCTTCCGCAAATTACGGGACCAAAGCTGCACACAATAGTCCAGGTGTGGTCTCACTAGGGCTATGTACAACTGCAGAAGGACCTGTTTGTTCCTATACTCGATTCCTCTTGTAATAAAGGCCAACGTGCCACTCGCTTTCTTCACTGCCTGCTGTACCTGCATGCTTACTTTCATAGACTGATGAACAACGACCCACAGATCCCGTTGTACTTCCCCTTTTCCCAACTTGGCGTCATTTAGATAATAATCTGCCTTCCTGTTTTGATACCAAAGTGGAAAACCTCACATTTATCCGCATTAAACTTCATCCGCCATGCATCTGCCCAATCCCCCAACCTGTCCAATGTCTATAGAACATTGGAAAATTATCACATTCTCATTGCATCCTCCTCACAGTTCACACTGCCACCAAGCTTGGTGTCATCTGCAAATTTGCCAATGTTACATTAAATCCCTTCATCCAAATCATTGTAAATAGCTGCGGTCCCAGCACCGAGCCTTATACTCCAATAGTCACTGTCTGCCATTCTGAAAGGGACCCGTTAATCCCTACTCTTTGTTTCCTGTCTGCCAACGATTTTTCTATCCATGTCAGCACTCTACGCCCAATACCATGTGCCCTAACTTTGCCCACTAATCTCCTATGTGGGACCCTATCAAAATATTTCTGAAAGTCCTGGTACACTATATCCACTGGCTCCCCCTTGTCCATTTTCGTACTTACTTGGTAAAAAAATTCCAGAAGGTTGGTCAAGCAAGATTTCCCCTTCGTAAATCCATGCCGACTCCGAACGACCCTGTTACTGCTATCCAAATGTGCGGCTATTTCATCTTTTATAATTGACCAGCATTTCCCCACCGATGTCAGGCGAACTGATCTACAATTCCGTATTTTCTCTCTCCTGCTTTTCTTATAAAGTGGGATAACATTAACATTTCCAATCCACAGGAACTGCACCTGAGTATAGAACATTGGAAAATTATCACCAATGCATCCACACTTCCCTGAGCCACTTCCTTAAGTACCCTGGGATGCAGACCACCGGGTCCTGTGGATTTATCAGCCTTCAGTCCCATCAGTCTACCCAACCCCATTTCCTGCCTAATGTGGTTTCCTTCATTTCCTCCGTCACCCCAGATCCTCCGGCCACTACTATATCAGCCGCTCCGGTTCCTCTCCCCCCTGAGAGTCGTGGGGAAATGAAATGGGAGACGGTGATGTGGAGAGACACAGAAAAGAGCAGTTAAATATATGCAAAAAAGTGAGAATGATATGGAAAACAGGCCAATGTTGGCTGTAGGCGAGGTGACAAGTGTTTGACAACCGGTACATCAGGTGGGTCCAGCTGGACTGAGCGAAGATGTTCTGAGAGTTTTAGCTCAAGTGTTGAGTTTAGAGTTTGAGTTTAGTTTAAATTAGTTTTTCCTCTGTAAATCCCTCCCCTCTCCACTCCCTCCTCCCTTTCTTCTCCACCTTCCCTCCCCTCTCCTCATGCCCTCTCGCTCCTCCCTCCCTCTTTCCCTCCTCCCATTCCCCGTCCCTCTCCCTCCCTCCCATCCCGACCTCGTCCAACGCCAGACACGGGCTTGGAAGAACACAGGTGCGGTCGCTCGCCAAAGGCATCCGGATGCGCCCCGAACCCCACACAACATGAAGACTGTTAGGTCTGTGATATAATTAGTACATGTGATGTCTTGTGATGTCTTGTGCAAGTACGCATGTGCGAAAGAGACTCAAGTTGGCGTCCTGGAATAAAGAAGCTTGTTAGATTGCTCCCGTGTCCGAGCCTTATTAAAGTCTGTTCCAAGCACCAAATACACAACAATTGGCGACGAGGATAAAAGAACGAAGAAGATAAGAACAAGGACAGCCAAGACAAATCGAAAATAAGTTAAAAATAGAAGTGGTATTTAGAAACAAAGTGGAACAGCACCAAGCCAAAATATTTGGCGCCAAATGGTTTTGAATTGGCGTCAAAAAGAAAACAATGTCGGACGGGAAGCACCAACTCAGAGAAGAGCGCAAGGAAGCCGAGCAGGGCAGTAAGGGTCGCCGAGCGCAGCTGGAAGCTAGGAGCGACGGTGTCAACATACCTGGAACATTTTCCAGGGCTGTGCAGCTCACAGCCAGGCCCAAGCAGCAGCCACAGACGTCGGGTGGGGGCCTAGTGCCATGGAGGCCACGAACAGGTCCGGAAAAGCCACCGACGAAAGAGGACCGTGTAGCCCACGGCCAGCCCCAGTGGCAGCCACAGACGTCGGGTCAGGGCCAGGTACCGTGTAGGCCACGGATGGGTCCAGAGAAGCACCGACAATGGCCGATTCTTCAGCCCGACCGGGAACAGTCAGCCTGGTGGGGGGTGGGGGGGGGGGGGGGAAGAGAAAGCCCGGTCGGGAGCAGAGCCAGTCCGACCGTGAGCGGAAAAGCGGACAGGCCCGCGAGAGAACCGGAGAGAAGCCGAGAACGCCCGGTCGCAAGAGACGGCGAGAGCGGGGAAAGCCCGGACGTGAGAGGAAGTCCGGTCCCGAGCGAAGAGTGGGTCCGCGCGAGAGAAGCAGGACACAGCACTCAAGCGCTTCAGCCCGGTCGGGAGCAGAGTTAGCCCGGTCGCGGGAGAAATATGAGAAAGCACGGTCGCGGGAGACGGCCGAGAATGGAAAAAGCTGACCACGGGGGAGGAAGACCGCGCGAGAGAAGCAGGACACAGCGCGGAGACAGCCCCCGACCGCGGGGCACAATCCCGACACTTGGAGCAGCGGGGACCAGCAGCAGAATCTAGCAGCGACTCATCTTCCGCAGGATGTCCAAGGGGGTCAGCGACGAGCCGAGCAGCAGCCCTCCAGTAGCAGTCGGGAGGGCTGTGGAGCCAGCGGGCAGGCAAGCCAGCGGAGCAGCGAGAGTCGACTTGGCAGCGAGCCAGCGGAGGCAACAGCAACGGCTGGGCCAGCAGCGGCATCGGAGGTCCGGAGTGGCCGGCCGTGTTCGAAAAGGGTGAGGGCCGGGGGAGCCAGCGAAAGCAGCAGTGGAGGTCCGGTGTGGCCATCAGCAGATGTACCGGTGGGGACAGCTCGAGAGATCGAGGATGCACCAGAGTCCACAGGCCGACAAGCTTGAGCGGTGGAATCCTTCACATTAAAACATATTTTCTATTGCTGTTGAAATGCTACCTGTATGAAATAGGCTTCTCCCAGAAGCATTATAGTCGGTCGGTCAATTTTATTTGTATAGCACACGTAATAACAACTCTCCGTGACCAAAGTGCTTAACATCAGTGCAGGTATTAACGTGCTCCATACAACGGTACACAGACCTAGCAATACATACACAAACTGTTTATAGCGCTCCCTCAGAGGACCTCAAGAAACGCTTGGACTAGAAATAGGTTTTTAGTCTAGACTTAAACGAGTCGATGGAGGGGGCAGTTTTTGGTGAAGAGTGGGATGCTTTTCCACAATCTATGTGCTGCAACCGCAAAAAGCGCGGTCGCCCCTGAGCTTAAACCTGGACCGCGGGATCGTCAGTGGCCCCAAGTGGGCCGACCGGAGGACCCGGAGGTAGAATGGTTGGTTAGCAGAATTTTGATATAGGGTGGCAGGTGGGGGGGGGGGGGGGGGGGGGCTTAAGGAGGAGCTTGAAGTTCCTGTTTCAGTTGAAGGTCCAGCTGCTCTGAGATCGAGAAGGAGCAGGATTACACAGTCGCCGGAGTCGATGGTGAGAATAATATATATAGGAGGAGCTTGAAGTTGATTCTGTACCGTACTGCGAGCCAGTGGAGAGAGGCCAGAGTTGGGGGTGATGTGGTCCCTTTTACGGGTACCCGTAAGAAGTCGCGCTGCGGCGTTTTGGATCACTTGCGATCGAGACCGAGATGACTGGCTCATGCCAGTGTGTCGGGAGTTGCAGTAATCAAGGCGGGAGGAGATGAATGCATGGATGATTTTTTCAAGGTCATCAAATTGGAGGAATGGTTTGATTTAGCTGCCGTGTGAATCTGGAAGGAGCTAGGTTTTACCACAGCATTGACTTGTTTGTCAAACTTTAATGCGGAGGCAAATATCACGTCCAGGTTTTTTGACGTGCGGTTTGAGTAAGGAGGCTAGGCTTCCAAGGCTGTCTGTTACCGTTTTGACGGAGTCCGAGGGGCCGAGTAGGATGTCCTCAGACTTTCTCTCGTTTAGTTGGAGGAAGTTCTGCGCCATCCAACACTTTATATCCTCGAGGCATTGCATGACGCTGAGTAGAAATGATCGGTTGTTGGGTTTCAGGGGGAGAGAGAGTTGTATGTCGTCTGCATAGCAGTGGAAAGAAATGCCATGGCTTTGAATGACTTGGCCGAGGGGGAGCATATACAGAGAGAAGAGAATGGGGCCTATGGTGGAGCCTTGTGGAACGCTGCAGCAAAGGCTGGCTGGGGAAGAGAAAGAGTTACCTATTTTGGTGGAGACACTCCTATCTTTGAGGTAGGAGACGAACCAGCTCAGGGCAGTGCCATCAACACCGTATCAGAGACAGTCAATTGGTGCTGTCCACTGCTTCCAACGCTGCGCTGAGATCGAGAAGGAACAGGATTGCACAGTCGCCGGAGTCGATGGTGAGAAGCAGGTCATCGTGAACCTTCAACGAGGCAGACTCTGTGCTGTGGTGGGCCATTAAACCATATTGGAAACTTTCCAGGATGGTATTTTGGTGAAGGTAATGCATTAGTTGATTTACAATTACCTTTTCAAGGACTTTTGAAAGGAAAGTCAGTTTGGAAATTGGTCTGTAGTTACTAGGCAGGGTGGGGACTGGGTTAGGGTTTTTTTCAGGAGGGGCTGGACCACCGAGTGCTTGAAACAGGTTGGAACAGCGCCAGTGGCCAGAGAACTGTTGATGATAGAGAGGATGCTGGGACCGGTTATTGCAATGACGTCCTTCAGAGGGGCAGAGGGAACAACGTGAACAGGGCAGATTGTAGGTTTCATAGTGGAGACACGCTTTACAAGGGAGGGTAGAGTAACGGGTTGAAAACAGTCTGATTTAGAAGAGCAGACACATGAGAATGCTATGTCACGGATGGGAGGGGAACTTTGCTGGTGAAAAATGTAATACATTTTTCGCATTTAGCTAAGCTGGTACTGGGGGCAGGACAAGTGACAGAGGTAATGGTACTAAATAAGACCTTGGAATTATGGCCGTTTTTGGAAATAAGGTCGGAAAAGTATTGTGTTGTGTTGACTTTACTGTTTCCTGGTATTTGAGAAGGTTGTTTCTCAGAAGTTAGAAGGAAATGTGAAGCTTATCAGCATTAAACTTCCATTCTGATTTTCTGCACTCTCTTCTTAGGGCTCTGGCGATGTCATTGAGCCAGGGCCAGCCTTTAGGCTTAGGCTTTTTGGACTCGCCCAACATTGGGACAATTTTCCTGCTTCTAACTTGTCCAGTCGTTTCATAATTGCATATGTTTCTATAATACCCCCCCCCCCCCCCCCCCCCCCCCGTGTAAACTCCAGTGAATACAAGCCTAGTATTTTCAATCTTTCCTCGTATGGCAGTCCCGCCATCCCAGGGATCAATCTCGTGAACCTACGCTGCACTGCCTCAATCACAAGGATGTCCTTCCTCAAATTAGGAGACCAAAACTGTACACGCTTCAGCTGTAATGGTTTTGAGTAAATCGATGTCGAACCAACCCGAATAAGAGTCAACAAGAACCAGATAGTGTTTCCCACGCCATTCGAATATATTACTGGCTTACGTGGACCACGGGAGAGGAGGATCCGGGATGCGGCAGTAAAGGCTGCTTCTGATGATGTGGTGGCAGGGTTTTACATACAGCGCAAACTTCAGTTTTGTCACGTATGTACTTGGTCATACCAGGCCAGTAAAACATGCTTTGTGCCCGTTGTCCCACTTCTGACAACACGTAATTAGTCGATCAAACACATATCAACATACAACACATGTTTATTAAATCTACTTATAGCATCGATCTACAGGACATTACATTTCTGAGCAGCTACTCATACTGAATGGCGTAGGCAAGCTCTTGTTAAATTTTAAACACATATTAGGTGGAGCCACTCCTAATAAGCACTAAGGTTGAACAAGTTAGGGCTTTATTCTTTGGAGCGCAGAAGGTTAAGGGGGGCCTTGATAGAGGTCTTTAGAATGATGAGAGGGATAGACAGAGTTGACGTGGATACGCTTTTCCCACTGGACGATGCAAACAAGGGGACATGAGAATTAAGGGACAGAAGTTTAGGGGTAACATGAGGGGGGACGTCTTTACTCAGAGAGTGGTGGCTGTGTGGAATGAGCTTCCAGTGAAGGTGGTGGAGGCAGGTGCGTTTTTATCATTTAAAAATGCATTGGATAGTTATATGGACGAGAAAGGAATGGAGGGTTAGGGTCTGAGCGCAGGTATATGGGACTAGGGGAGAATACGTGTTCGGCACGGACTAGAAGGGCCGAGATGGCCTGTTTCCGTGCTGTAATTGTTATATGGTTGTTATACATGGTTATAATTAGCTAGCAGGAAATAACCAATCTACATATCCTTTCGGCGTCATGCCCGTTCTGTCTCGTATCCTTTCGGCATCGTGTCCGTTCGGTACCCTAGCTTCCATTTATTGGCTTCGGCTTCTCGTCGTTCGATGTCCCATCCGCACAGGAGTACTCACGGAGAGACAAATTGTGGGGTAGTACTAATGGAGGTACACACTGTGAAGTAGTGCTGACGGAGTGACATAATATGAGGCCATACTGATGTAGTGACTTAGTACTAAGAAAGCGAAACACTGTGATATGGTACCAATCAAGTGACACACGGTGCAGTGCACGCGATGGAGTGACAAAGTGGGAATGCCTGCTGGAGTTACACACTGTCGAGAAATAATGGATGTACACACTGTGTAGTAGTACTGATGCGGTAACACACTGTGGGGAATACTGTTTCAGTGACACTGTTAGTAGTATTGATGTTTAGACACACTATGGGGTATTACAGATGGAATGAAACACTATGGCGTGTACAACGGAACGAGACTCTGTGGGGCAGTACTGATCGATTATCGCATTCTGGGCTTGATAGAATGAAACATCGTGTGACAGTACTGACAGAGTGACACACAGTAGGTATGTTGCAAAGCCTACCTGAAACGTCGCTGAAAATCTGTCGCTGCGGGCGTGCGCGATTTTGGTGCCGTTTCGAGGGGGGCGGGTTTAAAACGCGATTTTCCCTAGGCTGTTCCAATCGAGGATGTTCAGCCTAGTTAATTATTAACGGAAAATCGCTGGAATATTCCGTCGCTTTAGCTATTATTAGTTTTAAAGGCTTTATATAATTGTTGTAGTAGTTTAAAAATTAACCTCTAAACCCGCGACCACCGGCAACCAGCAGGGTCTCATACAGGGGACAACAGAAGGTAAGCTGTTTATTTTTACATTAAAAAGGGCTTCTTAAGATCCCTTTATACAAAGTTTAAAGTTGCGAGTAGCTCATTTTAGGCCCATTATATCCCGCAGTACTTTTCTGGGCATTTGTGGGCACACACCCACCGCAATGTGAACGTTCTAAACCAGTGCGTTCACAGGAACCCACGAGAAAGATGATTTAAATTGACTTTAATTTACAGCAATTGAACACCAAATCCCTTTTATTTGTTTATTTGTTTATTTATTTATTTTATTTATTCCGAACAAGTAAAGACATTAAAGACATTAATAGCAACAAAATCGAAATTATCAAACAATTGGACATTACAATCAATATTTACAAGCAATGAAAAGAAAAAAAAGCAAATTTGCAATGTCCAACTCTGTGTCTGTACAAGCTCAAAAATGAGTGAGAAGAAGAATAACTTATTAAATCTCACCCCTTTTCCCCAACACTTCTACCATATTTAAAAATCAATTAATTAATAATAATAATACTACCGCAGGCAATTTTCCATATTACCTACAGGCATATATATACATACAACTATTATACACATACAAACTTCATATATGAAGTAACCACACATAAGTAAACAATTGTAAAGCAATAGATAAACATTAACCCCCACTTGTCAACCCCGGTACCCCTTGAAAATTATTTTTTTATATATCATTTTTAAACGATTCATGTTTGTACATTGCTTTAATTCCTCGTTCAATTTGTTCCACACTCCTACTCCACAAACCGAAATACAAAAGGTTTTTCTAGTCGTACGGACTCTTTGTTTCTTAAAATTAAATATTCCTCTTAAATTATAACCCCCCACACGCTCGTTAAATAATTTTTGAATGTTTCCAGGTAAATTTTTATTTTTGGCCCTAGGCATTTTCTGAGCTGTTTTGAATGTAACCAAATCTTCTAATTTTAATAATTTTGACTAAAAATAATGGATTCGTATGACCCAGATACTTGGCATTATGTATAATACGAATTGCTCTTTTTTGCATCATGGTTAATGAGTGTATCGATTTTTTATAGTTTTATAGTTTTTTATTGCCCCAGACTTCTGCACAATAATTTAAGTAGGGTAAGATTAATGAACAATAAAGAATGCGGAGTGATTTGTAATCCAGAGCCTGCTTGGCTTTGTATAATACAGAGATACTTTTTGACAATTTTAATTTTACATGTTTAATATGTGATTTCCAGCTTATTTTTATCGTCAATTATAACCCAAAGAAATGTATTTTCATGCACTCGTTCAACTTCCACCCCATTTATCTTTATACTTACTAGTTTATTTATTCTGCAATTACCAAATAACATTATTTTAGTTTTACTCAAATTTAATGAAATGTTATTCCCATCAAACCATATTTTCAATTTACCCATTTCTTTTATTATTTTATCCAATAGCTGTTTTAAATTCTCCCCAGAACAAAAAATATTTGTATCATCTGCAAACAAAACCAGCCTCAAGGCATTGGACACATTACAAATATCGTTTATGTACATGATAAATAATTTTGGGCCCAGCACTGACCCCTGTGGTACACCACAAACAATATCCAAGCATGTAGAATTATGACTACCCTGATTTACAAACTGTTGCCTGTTACTTAAGTAGCTTTTTATCCAGTCCAGTACTATTCCTCTGATTCCATACCTTTCCATTTTTTTAAATAAAATATCGTGATTAATTGTATCAAATGCTTTCTTTTTTTAAAAACATATTTTATTTTATTAGAAGTACAGTCATATGGCACCAAAGTGCCTAATATATATTTTCATAATACATTTTATGTACAACTTCTTTTTTTTGTTGTTACATTGAAAAAAGATGAGAATAAGAAAAATAAGTTAGATAGTAAAGGATAGAAAGATGTGAAATATATAGTGTGTGAAGAAAGAAAACGAGTAAATGAAGAAAGTTGAGAGAGAAAATAGTGAAAAGAAAATAAAATAAAAAGGAAAAGGAGATCATTATTTATAATCTTGACCAACCCTCGTCCAGTCATGAAACAGTTATTTTTTACAATTCTGTTGCACCATATGATTCCAAAAAAACGACGAATGGAGACCAACTCGTTATGAATTGGTCTGATTTATCCATTAGGACGAATCGCATTTCCTCACGATGAGCGGTGTCCAACATACTTGCAATCCACATTTTAAGCGTTGGTATTGATGTACCCTTCCAAAATTTAAGTATTAATGTTTTTGCTATTATTAAACCATAGTTAAGGAATAGATTTTGAGATGTGTTCAATTTATTGCCATCTTCCATTACACCAAATATAATCATTTCAGTATTAGGTTCCATTCTTGTCTTGAATAATTTTGTAAGTATTTCAAAAATATCATTCCAAAATCTATAAAGTTTTATGCAGGAAACTAAGGAGTGTGTTATAGTTGCCTTTTGGGCTAGACATTTATCACAAGTGGCGGATATATTTGGATAAAATTTGTTCAATCTTGTTTTTGAATAATATAATCTAAGTACAATTTTAAATTGAATTAGATTATGTCTTACATTAATTGAACATTTGTGAATATATATCAGGTATTTTTCCCATTTAACCTTCGTAATTTTTATCATTAATTCCCGTTCCCACGCATGGTGCGCTGACAACAACCTGGCCCTTAACTCCAAGAAGACCAAGGAGTTCATTGTAGACTTCAGGAAGTCCAGAGGCGGCACGCACACCCCCATCCACATTAAAGGGACGGAGGTGGAACGTGTTTCTAGCTTCAGGTTCCTGGGAGTCAACATCTCCGATGACCTCTCTTGGACCCACAATACCTCTACTCTGATCAAGAAGGTTCATCAGCGTCTCTTCTTCCTGAGGAGACTGAAGAAGGTCCATCTGTCTCCTCAGATCCTGGTGAACTTCTACCGCTGCACCATCGAGAGCATCCTTACCAACTGCATCACAGTATGGTATGGCAACTGCTCTGTCTCCGACCGGAAGGCATTGCAGAGGGTGGTGAAAATTGCCCAACGCATCACCGGTTCCACGCTCCCCTCCATTGAGTCTGTCCAAAGCAAGCGCTGTCTGCGGAGGGTGCTCAGCATCGCCAAGGACTGCTCTCACCCCAACCATGGACTGTTTACCCTCCTACCATCCGGGAGGCGCTACAGGTCTCTCCGTTGCCGAACCAGCAGGTCGAGGCACAGCTTCTTTCCGGCGGCTGTCACTCTACTAAACAACGTACCTCGGTGACTGCCCCAACACCCCCCCCCCCCCCCGGACACTTATTATTTTTTTTTAAATTCAAATCGTTTGCTATGTCGCTCTACAAGGGAGATGCTAAATGCATTTCCTTGTCTCTGTACTGTACACTGACAATGACAATTAAAATTGAATCTTGAATCTTGAATCTTCTCTAAGTACCTCTGTCGATGGTAGGTCTATATTTAGAATACTATTATATAAATAGGATATTAATTTTTGTGAGTCAGCTTCAATATTCATTGCTTCTTCCAATAAGTCAGGAGTTACTTTTTGATATCCTTGTATATATTTTTACACAAAGTCGCAAATCTGAAGACATTTAAAATATTGGTTGTTTTTCAATTTAAATTTTAATTGTAGTTGTTGGAATGATAGTAGGTTTCCCATTTCGTACATATCCCTGATCCTTCTAATTCCGAGACTTTCCCATTGGTTATATGTCTTATCAATAAGAGATGGTTTAAATAAAGGGTTATTCGCTATTGGCATTAACAGTGATAGATTTCTTAATTTTAAAGATAATTTTATTTGTTTCCAAATTCTTATTGTACCATATATAATTGGGTTCTTCTTATATATTGTGTTATTCAGTTTTTTGGGGGAAAAGAGGATCGTTCCTATATTACAAGGATGGCAATCCTCCTTCTCCATTTTTATCCATTCTGTCTGTTGGGTAGAACTATCCAACCAATAAATCACATTCTTAATATGCACTGCCCAGTAATAATACATAAAATTCGGAAGTGAAAGTCCCCCGACCTCTTTTGGTTTACATAAGTGTTTTTTTTGTGATTCTATGTGATTTATAGTCCCAAATATAATTTGTAATGTTAGAGTCCAATTTAAAAAAAACATATTTTGGTATATGTACCGGTATAGACTGAAATAGGTATAGTAATTGTGGTAGGAAGATCATTTGTATTGCATTTATTCTACCTAATAATGATAAGGGAAGTGTTTTCCAAAATTTAATCCGTGTATTAAGTTTATTTAATAAAGGTATGAAATTAGCATTGAATAATGCTTTATATTTTCTAGTAATCTGAATACCCAAATATTTATTTTTTTCTTTTGCGATTTTAAAGGGGAACTTCAATAAGTGTGTAGGTTCTTGAGGTTTTAATGTCATGATTTCGCTTTTGTTCCAGTTTATTCTATATCCAGAAACAGACCCAAATTCCTCTATTAACTTTAATAAATTTGGTATGCTCGTTTGTGACTTTGTAATATATAAAAGTATATCGTCTTCATATAATGAGATTTTACTCTTTGAGTCCCTGGTATTATAGCCCTGAATATTCGGATGAATTCTTATACTTTCAGCCAGGGGTTCTATCATAAGGGCAAATAGCAGGGGTGATAGTGCACATCCCTGCCTATTACCCCTTGATAGTTGAAATTTTTGAGATAACATGTTATTAGTTCAAATTCTTACCATCGGTTTATCATATAATAATTTTACCCATGTTATAAAATTCTCTCCCATATTAAATTTTTGTAGTACTTTATATAAGTATTGCCACTCTACCTGATCAAATGATTTCTCTGCATCCAAAGAAATAATTGATATATCTTCTTCCTCTACTTTATGCGAGTACATTATATTAAACAGGCGTCTCAGATTATTAAATGAGTATCTTTTATGTATAAACCCCGTTTGATCAGGGTGTATCAATTTACTAATATATTTGCTTAATCTTCTTGCTAAAATCTTTGCTAAAATTTTCTGATCTGTATTTAAAAGTGATATAGCTCTGTACGAGCCCGGATCTTCTAAATCTTTATCTTTTTTTGGAATAAGCGTAATAGTTGATTATGTTAGTGTTTCAGGTAGTTTGTTTTCTTTAAAAGCATGGGAGTATAAATTAAATAAATAAGGGGTCGTTATCTCCTGAAATTTTTTATAAAATTCATTATTAAAACCATCTGGTCCCGGTGTCTTACCATTTTTCAGCGATTTTATTGTTTCACCTATTTCTTTGATTGTAATTTGAGCTCCTAGTTCCTCTTTTTCCAAAGGGTCCAGTATTGGAAGATTACAGTTATCTAGAATTTTTTTATATTACTATCTTCTATTTTAATTTTAGATGTATATAAGTTTTGGTAAAATTGGGCAAATCTATTATTAATATCTTTAGGTAGTATTAGTAATTCGCCTTTCTCTGATTTAATTTTGGTTATAGTATTTTCCCTTTCTTGTTTTTTCAATTGGCGAGCTAAAAGTTTATGTGGTTTGTCACCAAACTCAAAATGTTCCTGTTTTGTAATTTGGAATAGTCTTATTGCTCTTGCCGATAAAATTCGATTAAGTTTAAATTTCAGTAATACTATCTTATTGTGTTTATCTGTCGTGGAATCTTTGGCATTATCCAACTCTAACTGCCTGATTTCTTGTTCTAACAACAATTGTTCTGTCTTCTTTTTATTTTGAAAACTTTGATATGAAATTATAATTCCTTTCATAAATGCCTTACAAGTTTCCAATAATAAAGAAGGCGAAGTACCTGGTATATCATGTGTATCGAAAAAAAGTTTCATTTGTTGTTTTAAATATTGATAGCCTTGCACGTCATTTAAAACATGTGTATTAAACCTCCAAAAATTTTTTTTACCTGGCATTACCTCAAATTTTACTGAGAATGTCAACGGAGAGTGATCTGAGATACTACTAATGTGGTATGTTGGGTTGTTTGTATAAGGCATTAATTTCATGGCCACTAAAAAATAATCAATTTTTGAATAAGTTTTATGCACCGGAGAGTAAAACGAGTGTTCCCTTCCAACTGGATTAGCAGATCTCCATACATCTATTACATTAGTATTTTTTATATATGTATTTAGAAGTTCGCTAGTTTTAGATTTTAAATTACTCTTCTTTTGTTTTGATGATTTATCTAGATATGAATCTAAAACACAGTTAAAGTCCCCCCTATTACCACATTTTGGTAATTAAACTCTGATATTATGTCAATAATTTTATCAAAAAATTGTGGGTTATCAAAATTCGGAGCATAAATATTTATCAAAGTTAGTGGGGTTGCATAAATTTCACCCGAGACTATAATATACCTTCCCTCTTTATCTGAAATAGTATTCTTTAATTTAAAAGGAATACCTTTCCTAATAAGAATAGCTGTACCCCTAGATTTAGAAGTAAATGAGGAGTAGTATGTTTGGCCTATCCAATTCGCCTTTAATCTTATTTGTGTTTGTTGTTTCATGTGGGTCTCCTGCAAAAACATTATGTCGCTTTTCAACGATTTTAGTTGGGCAAAAATTTTACCCCTCTTAATTGGTTCGTTGGCACCCCTTATATTCCAACTACAAAATGTAATTCCTCCATTCTTTATTTGTCTATTGTCTTGCATTGTAATCAGGGTAATATTCCTGAATCATATGGTGCAACCAAATACCTCAGAATTTTAAGACTTGAGTGGTCATCCCGGTTTATTAGATTTATATTGCATCTCCTTCTTGTAAAGTGCCTTAGAAAAAGAAAAAAAAGAATGTGATATACAATTACTTTCAAAAAAATTAAACAGATAAAAATCTTGATTGTGCTTTTAAAAAAAAGGTGCTATTAAGGTATCTAAGGGAAGATACCTTAAGGACGAATAGCCATCAATGGTGGCAAAAAAATTAAGGGACAGAAGTTTAGGGGTAATATGAGGGGGAACTTCTTTACTCAGAGAGTGGTAGCGGTGTGGAATGAGCTTCCAGTGGAAGTGGTGGAGGCAGGTTCATTGGTATCATTTAAAAATAAATTGGATAGGCATATGGATGAGAAGGGAATCGATGGTTATGGTATGAGTGCAGGCAGGTGGGACTAAGGGGAAAAAATTGTTCTGTACGGACTTGTAGGGCCGAGATGGCCTGTTTCCGTGCTGTAATTGATATATGGTTATATGGTTATATGGTTAAAAAAGATTATCGACCTCCGTGATGTTGTTATACATTGAGCTCCTCCCCCTTGGTGAATCCTCATAAAAAGTTACATACCGTTTCATATTTTGTCTTTTCTTATATGAGTTTATCAAACCAGTGCGTGACAGCCGAGAGAAAAAAAAAAGTTATCAGGAAGAGACATAAGGAGTAAAAAAAAAACCCAAAACAAATATAGAACACAACATATACACGATTATATAAGTATATATGTCCTTCCAATTATCCAATCTTAATCTAATCTAAACTTTCCAATATATATCCCCCCAGGATTCTTACATAATATCCCATTCTATAACTTCCGTACATCATACAGACCGGTACCAAAGGGTTAACTACCGTACAAGCAGGTGCCAAGGGGTTAAACTTTGAGCTTTTCATCCAAGGTTGAATATAACCAAGCTATCTGAATAACACATTCCAACGAGATAAGCTTTTTAATTGTCTGGTTAGCTCGGCCATTTTAATCAGTTCAAAACTCTGTAAAAAGTTCAATCTTCTTCCTTGTCGGCAGCTTGCCCCGATGTTTTCTTAACGATGTCCTCTGCATACTTTAAAGCTTTTCCGGGCTCTGCAAATGAGCGTTCAACGCCGTTATAAGATGCCTTCATTTTTCCGGGAAAGTAAATTCCATATCTTACTCCCGGGACATCCCTCAAAGTGTGTCTTGCCGGTGTAAACAATCTCAGTTTCTGGACTACCTCAGGAGAGTAATCGCGAACTATTCGCACATTATCCCCACGGTATGTTAGCTTATTGCCATGAGTGATCTTTTTCAGTATAAATTCCACTGAAGAGATGTCACGGAATTTCACGATTATCTGTCTTGATTAATTTTTTCCTCTTGCAACATACCCAACTCGGTTAGCGACGTCTATTCTTGGTTCTTCTGACAGTTCAAAGACATCTTTGAGCAAATCAGTAACGAAAGTACATGCTTGAGATACATGTCCCTCACGTCCTTCCTTTACTCCGAGAATCCTCAAGTTGTATCTCCGAGTTCTTGATTCCAGGTCCAGAATCAGTCATTCTTCCAAGTTTTTCCTCTTCAGTTTTCTGTGATTGTTTCAAACTCTTTATTTCCGAGACAATCTCTTTTATCTCATTCTCCATCTCTTCCATTATCTCATCCAGCTTTCCGATATCATCCTTTACACCTTTAAATTTCTTGTTGTAATCATTTTCAATTCTGACACACTCTGATTTTAATTTCTTATCAAATTCTTTATTCTGTTTTTTCAGTTCTTTTAAATCACTGCAACTATTATCAATTTTTTGAGAAAGTTTCTCCATGCTAGCCTCCATACTCTGCTTGTTACTTTCCATGTGAGACTTCATACTTTGCATCTTCTCCAGTGTAATGTTAATTGTAGCATTCATATCTAAAAGCAATTGCTTCACCTCTTTCTCCTTCTTGTCTCCTTTTGTTGCCATTTCAAACAGAGACCCTTGTCTGTAAGAATCTTCTTCTTCTGAACCTTCTTCTGTCGTTTGCAGAGTATCCAATACTTTCTCGAGCTGAAGGCTGATAGTGTTTTTCTCTGGCGCCCTTGAACGATTATCTCTGCTCATTTAAACTCATTTAAACACCCGATTTCACCATCAATCTCCCCGATTTTAACGTCTTCTTCTGATGATATCACCCTTACACAACACCAGGCAACTTCGGTGAGTTTCTTTTTAAATCGGTGCTGACTTAAAACGGCTTTTACAGTTTTTTACGGGGGAGAGGCTCAATGCCGCGCCTTAATTCTCCATGACGCCGCCGGAAGTCATCAAATGCTTTCTTTATGTCAATAAATATCCCAGCTGCATATAATTTATTATCAATGGCGTTTGTGATGTCTTCAATTGATTCTAATGTTGCAATTGATGTTGATCTGTTTGTTCTGAATCCATATTGACTTTCAGTGATTAATTTATTATTTTCTACAAATGTATCTAATCTATTATTGAACATTTTTTCTAGTATTTTGGAAAATTGTGGGAGTAAGGAAACAGGTCTATAGTTTGTAAAATGATGTTTGTTCCCAGTTTTGTATATTGGTATTATTTTTGCTATTTTCATTTGAATTGGAAAAGTACCGGTTTGGAAAGATAAATTACAGATAAATGTTAAATGTTTGGAGATCCCCTCAATGACCATCTTAACTAGCGACATGTCAATGTCGTTGAAATCGGTAGACTTTTTTAATTTTTACATGTTTTGACAATATCCAGCAGTTCTTTTTCTTCTACTGCCGTAAGAAACATAGAGCAGGGATTTCTCTCCACTAAGTTCTCAGGAGTTTCTCCAGATGTCCCTGGATCAGGGATTTGTTTAGCCAGGTCTGGTCCAACATTTACAAAAAAAATATTAAAGCTATTAGCTACATCTTCCATATTGTAATTTTCCTTATCGTTATCAATAAAATACTTCGGGTAATTTGTTTTCCCCGGATCATTTCTGATAATGCTATTACGTATGCTCCATATTCTTTTTATGTTGTTTTTATTATCATCTAATTTCTTCTTATAATAATCTTTCTTGCTTTTTCTTAGGATGTAAGTTAATTTATTTTTGTACTTTTTATATTTATTTTCTGTATCTTTAGTTCTCTTTCTTATAAAATCTCTGTATAGGGCATTTTTTTTGCATGCATTTTGTAATCCCTTTGTAATCCATGGACATTTAGTATATTTTGATTTTCTATTATATCCTTCCATTTGGCCTATAAATTAATGTCAATGAGATTTAAAAATCATTTTTTATTGTGAATTATTTGTGAATATTATTTGGACACTTAGGCTATTTAAAAATGTTAATCATTTATCAAGAAATTGATAGATGTTTAGATCTAGTAATTGAAATTTGAAATTAGCTCCAATTGGGTAACTAACTAATTATATGCTTTAATTTCAGGTCATCCAAGTAAGATTGATTTATATTTGTTTCAGAATGCTTCAATCTATGATAACTGAAAATTTCATTCAGTTCTCTTAATTTTTAAGAAAGTTATGGGCTTTTGACTGTCCACGATCACAGCTTTTTGTTATGTCCATAGAAAATCAATAGGGAACAAGATGCTAATTTCCGAGTATGAAAATGGCCATAACGTTTTAAATACTCCAGATATGAAAGTGAAATAGGTGTCAAATAAAACTTATTTTTATGCTTTACCTGATGGAATAAATTGCAGACTTGATTTTTTAAATCTCAAAATGTTGTAACATTGCTACACACAGTGCGGTTTTACTGAATGGTTGACACACTATGGGGTATTAGTGATGGAGAGACGCACTGAGTGACGTCATGCCCGTTCTAATAATAATAATAATAACAATAATAATAATAATAATAATAATAATAATAATAATAATAATAATAATAATAATAATAATAATAATAATAATAATAATAAGTGTAGTATAGAAGCTGGGATGTAATGTTAAAATTGTACAAGGCATTGGTGAGACCAAATCTGGAGTATGGTGTACAATTTTGGTTGCCCAATTATAGGAAGGATGTCAACAAAATAGAGAGAGTACAGAGGAGATTTACTAGAATGTTGCCTGGGTTTCAACAACTAAGTTACAGAGATAGGTTGAATAAGTTAGGTCTTTATTCTCTGGAGCGCAGAAGGTTAAGAGGGGACCTGATAGAGGTCTTTAAAATGATGAGAGGGATAGACAGAGTTGATGTGGACAAGCTTTTCTCTTTGAGAATAGGGAAGATTCAAACAAGAGGACATGACTTCAGAATTAAGGGGCAGAAGTTTAGGGGTAATATGAGGGGGAACTTCTTTACGCAGAGAGTGGTAGCGGTGTGGAATGAGCTCCCAGTGGAAGTGGTGGAGGCAGGTTAATTGGTATCATTTAAAAATAAATTGGATAGGCATATGGATGAGAAGGGAATGGACGGTTATGGTATGAGTGCAGGCAGGTGGGACTAAGGGGAAAAAAAATATTCGGCACGGACTTGTAGGGCCGAGATGGCCTGTTTCCGTGCTCTAATTGTTATATGGTTATGTGGTTATAATAATAATAATAGTAATAATAATAATAATAATAATAATAATAATAATAATAATAATAATAATAATAATAATAATAACAATAATAATAATAATAATAATAATAATAATAATAATAATATATTTTATTGTCATTGCACATTAGTGCAACGAGATTTAGTATGCAGCTTCCAACCGATGTCCAAAAAATATATCAATAAATAAACTGCGACGTGACCATCCGAGGGAGACAGTCCAGGGGGGGTGGGCGGTCACTCAGCAGGGCCGGTTCAGAGCCGCTATAGATCTGGGAATGAAGCTATTTCTGAGTCTGGAGGTTCGGGCGTAGAAGGCCTTGTAACGTCTTCTGGAGGGAAGTAGTTCGAACAGTCCGTTACAAGGGTGTGAGCAGTCTTTATGGATGCTGATGGCCTTCCTGGGGCACCGTGTGTGGTAGATGCCCTCCAAGGCTGGTAGCAGTGTTCCAATAATCCTCTGCGCTCTGTGGACGATGTGCTGAAGAGCTCTCCTCTCCGCCTCCATGCAGTTGAGATACCACACAGAGATACCATACGTTAATATCCTCTCTGTGGAGCAGCGGTAGAAGGTTGGCAGCCGCTGTTGGGGGCAGACCGGTTTGTTTTAATGCCCTTAGGATGAACGGTCGTTGGTGTGCCTTCTTGACCAGCGCCGCAGTGTTGGTGGACCAAGTGAGGTTCTCTGAAATGTGAGTGCCCAGAAACTTAAAGCTGGACACACTCTCCACAATTTCCCCGCAGATGGAGATTGGGGCGTATTCTCCATTATGGGACCTCCTGAAGTCAATAATCAGCTCCTTGGTCTTGGAGGTGTTTAGTGACAAGTTGTTACGTGCGCACCAGTCTGCCAGCTTCTGCACCTCCGCTCTGTATTTTGTTTCATCACCGTTGGTGATCAGCCCAATCACTGTTGTGTCGTCTGCAAACTTGACGTGGCGTTGGTGTCGAATGCAGGAACACAATCGCGAGTGAAGAGGGAGTAGAGCATGGGGCTTAGTACACAGCCATGTGTGTGCCGGTGCTCAGGCTGATAGTGGAGGACAGATGCGAACCGAGTCTCACTGTCTGCAGTCGCTCCGTCAGAAAGTTCAGGATCCAACCGCATATCGGCGAGCTGAGGCCTAGCTGGTGGAGTTTGGTGGTGAGCTTGGTGGGGATGACCGTATTGAATGCAGAGCTATAGTCAATCAAGAGCATCCTCACGTACGTGCCCTGTCTGTCCAGGTGAGCCAGGACAGTGTGAAGAGCCAGAGAGATGGCATCCTCTGTCGATCTATTTGCCCTGTATGCAAATTGATGAGAATCCAGTGAGGCAGGGATGCTGGATTTGATGTGGGAGAGGACCAGCCTTTCGAAGCTGTTTCGTATCCTTTCGGCATCGTGTCCGTTCGGTACCCTAGTTTCCATTTATTGGCTTCGGCTTCTCGTCCTTCGATATCCCACCCGCACAGGAGTAATCACGGAGATATAAATTGTGCGGTAGTACTAATTGACGGACACATTGTTGTGCAGTACTGATGGAGTGATCCACAATGTGGTAGAACTGATAGCATGACGCACGATGGGATATTATTGATGGAATGACACACAGTCTTCACCCCTGTGCATGAGGGCGGCGGATGGTTCTCCACTGTCAGCCCACAGCATCACTGACTGACAGACTCGGTAACAATGTGAAAGGTCATCAGGTAAAATTGACGGAAACCAGAGTGCCTCGGTATCAAATTCAATGGGCGGGTTTGAGTTGCCTTGAAGAAGGTTCGGCCCAAAACAATCCATGGACCAGGATCTCAACAATTCAGAATTTCTGTGGATTCGGACAGAACCGTTTCCGTCAGTTACTTCGTGGATTGCCGTGCAACAAATTATTGACGACAGGTTTGATGTGAACTTGACCAAGTGCAGACCCGTTGGGTCCGCGACCCCAACGCCAAATTCCACCACTCACACGTTCCCCCAACGCAATATTACACCACTCACACATCGCCCACAGCAGCGCAGGCGCGGCTCATTTCTCCTCACCCCCCAGCACCCCTTCCTCTCATCACCCTCCCTCTTCAACCCATGGAATGGGGGGGGGGGGGGGTTGGCTAGAGAGGAAGAGTGATAAAGAGGTAAGGGTTAGAGAGGGAGGGGCTAGAGAGGGAGGGGTAGAGAGGGGTGGGGGTAGAGAGGGAGGGGGATAGAGAGGGATGGGGTAGAGAGGGATGGGGTAGAGAGGGAGAGGCTAGAGAGGGAGGGTTAGAGATGGAGGGGGTAGAGAGTGAGGGGGATGGAGACGGAAGGGAAGAGTAGTGGGAGGGGGTAGCAAAATAGGATAGCTAGGGAGGTGTACGTAGTGATGGGGGTAGATAGGGGGGGGGGGGAATGAGGGTAGAGAGGGAGGGGTGAAAGAGGGAGCGTAGACGTGGCAACTACCCTCCCTACCCCCTACTCTCCCTCAAACCCACCACGCTCCCTCCTCACCCCACCAGGATCTTTCCCATCTACCACCCCACTCCCCGCCCCAAGCCCCTGCTCACTTACCTCATCCTCCTCACCTCACTTCCATCTCCCGCCCCATCACCTACCCTGGTCATAGAGCATTGTCAGGGTCTGGAACACGGCCTGGTTCTCCAACGGCCCGGCCCTGGCTGTATTCATTACTGAGGTGAAGCTCAGTCTGCTTTCAGTTTTCAGACTGGGGAATGTAGATCCATGCGCAGTCTTTCCCGCGGCTTCATCTGTCTCCTTGCGCACATCCTAGTTAAAGACCGAACGTAAATATGGGCCCCAGTCATTGCTAAAGCAGCAGTGGAGGTCCGGTGAGGCCATCAGCAGATATACCGGTGGGGGACAGTATTTGTATAGCACACATATGCCCCTGTCCCACTTAGGAAACCTGAACGGAAACCTCTGGAGATTTTGCGCCCCACCCAATGTTTCCGTGCGGTTCCCGGAGGTTTTTGTCAGGGTCCCTACCTGCTTCCACTACCTGCAAACTCCGGCAACCACCTGCAACCTCCGGGTGTAAAGCCTTGTCAAACACACGATGTCTTCATACTAGTTTATTTCAATTATTGTTATAATACACACACCGTGCCCTAGCTGTCCGTGGTCTGTCACTGGAGCTACAGAGAGAGATAGAGGTGGGGAGGCTACAATTATACTGAAGATAATGGGGAGCGGTTAGTAGTGGTGAGGTCACTATGTTAAAGGAGCATGCACTGATCTACATCCTTCCCCTTGGAAAACAAAGCATTACAATAGTGACAGCGCGACCACGATTCATACGCTAGAAACAAACCCGCGCGTACACCGGCAGGAAACAGTTAAACATTCAAGCAAACTCCCCGTAACGTACAGGCGGCTTAACCAACCGCCCGGAGCGTGTACGCAGCCCGCCCTCCCCCTCCTCCGAAGGAATGTCAGGGACAAGAGCAGGAGCGGTGACAGGGGAACGGGCAGGAGAACGCGCAGGAGAGGGAGGCCAAGGAGACCGGGGAGGAGAAACGGGCACCGCCGCGGGCACGCGAGCGGGCGAGGCAGGCGAGGGGGGACCAGGAGTGGCAGTGGGAGAACGGGGCACAAAGAGCTGAGAAGGCAGAGTCCTGGGCAGGCGAGGAGTGGCGGGCAGAGAGGAAGTAACCGGAGGGGCAAAAGGGGCTGCAGGAGGCGGAGCGGGCTCGTCGACCAGCAGCAAATGCTGGTGGGACCGGCGGTATATGGTACCCTCGTAGTCAACTAGGTACGACCGAGGAGAGCCCGCAGAGCCGACGACAACAGCCATCTTGTAGTGACCAGAGGGGGACTGCATCCGGACCACCTGGTTCGGGAAAAGACGCGGAAGGGGACGGCAGGACCTGTCATGGGAGCTCTTCTGGATAGCCTGTTTCTGGGCAATGCGCTCTTGGACAGCAGCAGTGCTGAGGACCGCGGGCTTTAGGGATCGCTGGGAGACAGGGATCGAAGGGCGTGTGGTGCGGGACATGAGCCGCTGTGCAGGGGAGCCCAGGGCAGGGTCACGGGAAATATTGCGGAGGTTGAGTAGGGCCAGGTAAAAATCCGACCGCGAAAGTCTGCAATGGTCCAGCAGCTCCTTGGCACTGCGGACGGCGCGCTCAGCAAGGCCGTTGCTCTGCGGGTACTCAGAGCTGCTGGTGAGGTGGCGTTGTTCCAGGAGACAGCGAAGGCGCAGAACTCCGCACTCGAGAACTGGCCGCCGTTGTCAGACTCCAAAGTCACAGGAGAGCCAAAGGTCACAAAGTGGCGGCGCAGCTTGCCGATGACAGCAGCAGACGTGAGGGAGGGCAGCTGATCCACCTCGAACCAGCTGGAGTAGGAGTCCACAAGGACCAGGAAATGTTTGCCGCGCCACTCAAAAATGTCAGTGGTGACCGACATCCACGGCAGGTCGGGGGCAGGCTGTTGCTGGAGCGGCTGTCGTTGCTGATGGGGAGCGACGCTATTGCAGGTTGAGCAGGCGGAGACCCTCTCTCGGATGTCCTGTGCCATGGCGGGCCAATAAAACTGGCTCTGGGCTTGGGACAGAGTGGCCTCGGTCCCGGGATGGCCGCTGTGGGCAGTTTGGAAATAGTGGTCCCGCAACGAAGCAGGCACCACAACCTTGTGGCCCTTCACCACCACGCCATCGTGCAGCACAGGTTCACCCCGGACTAGTAAGTAGGGCGCAGCAGCATCCGGCAAGGAAGAGCGACGGTCAGGCCAGCCACGACGGATGACGTCCACAAGCTGTTGTAGGGCAGGATCCTTGGCAGTGTGCTGAATCAGGGACTGCATCTGCTGGGAAGGCACAATATTAACGTTTAACACCATCAGGTCAGACGATTCGTATGGGTGTCGGGCAGTGGACGTCAGCGGTGCGCGGGACAGAGTGTCGGCCACAAACATGTCCTTGCCCTTGCGGTACACGATTCGAAACGTGAAGCGCTGGAGCTGCAGCATCATACGCTACAAACGGGAAGAGGCAACATGGATCGGCTTATTCAGGATCGTGACCAGCGGCTGGTGGTCGGTCTCAATAGTGAAGGTGTTGCCCAGAATGTAATCCTTGAACTTCGAGCAGGCAAACACCACGGCAAGGAGCTCCTTCTCAATCTGAGCATAACGCTGCTCAGCAGGGGTCATGGTGCGGGAAGCGTAGAAGACAGGCAATTGCAGGCCGTCGTAGAGCTGCAGGCAGGCGGCACCGAGACCGAACTTCGAGGCATCGCAGGTGAGGACGATGGGGCGCTTCAAGTCGAAGAACTTGAGAGTAGGGGTGCGAACCAGCTGGGACTTCAGGGCTTCGAAAGCCGTCTGATGGTGCGGGAACCAAACCCAGGCAGTGTCCTTCTTGGACAGTTCCCTCAGGGGTGCACTCAGCTCGCTGAGGTCGGGAATTAATTTCCCCAGGTAGTTCACCATGCACAGAAAGCGCTGCAGGCTGGGCACGTCGGTCGGAGCGGGCATCCCCGAGACCGCAGCTGTCTTCTGTGGGTCTGGCTTCAGACCCTCAGCCGTACGTGACCTCCGGGACGCGGAAACGGCACTTCTTGGGGTTGAGTTTGAGGTTAGCCGCACGAGCCCTATCCAGGACTTTGTATTTTATTGTATTGTATTGTATATCTTTATTGTCATTTTCTGAGTATTCACATACCCAGAGGAAACAAAAAAACGTTGCTGAACCAGTGTCCATTCAGTGTGCATTAAAAATAAATAGAAATAAAAATACATATATCATGAACAAATTTAACACTCTACTAAACATTCAGCAGGCGTTCCGATCGGCAGCAGCACGACAGTGGCTCTGTTGCGGTGTGTCCTGGTTGGTGGTTGGTGCGCGATACTTTGGCAGGGGGCAAAGTCCGTTTAGCAGTCTTATAGCCTGCGGGAAGAAGCTGAGGAGCATCCTGCTGGTTTTGCAGCTAATGCTCCTGTACCTCTTCCCAGATGGCAGGATCGAGAATATGTGATGCGATGGGTGGTTGGGATCTTTGATGATGGAGATGGCTCTGCTGATACATCTCTTCCTGTATATGTCCAGCAGGAAAGGGAGTGGAGCACCGATAATCCTGCTGGCCGTCTTCACAATCATGTCTAGTTGGTGCCGTTCGTACGCCTTGCAGCTCCCGAACCAGGAAGTGATACCGTAGGTTAACGTGCTCTCGATGGTGGTGGAGGTCGTGCTCGGCGAAGTCCCTCCCGTACACCAGGATGTCATCGACTATGATAGCACACGGCAGACCTGCAAACAGCTGCTCCATGTGCGCTGGAAAAACCTCGCTGGCAGAATTGATCCCGAAAGGCATGCGGAGGAAACGGAATCTGCCTTAAGGTGTGCTGAAGGTGGTCAGGAAGGAGGAACGTTCATCCAGCGGAATCTGCCAGAAAGAGCTCTTGGCATCGAGGACAGAGAAGACAGTGGCTGGGGAAACCTGTGCAGCGACGTCCTCCACCGTTCGCCTGGGGTAGTGCGGGCGCTTGATGGCAAGGTTCAGGTCCTTGGGGTTTATACAGATTCGAATCTCACTCTTGTCCTTCTTTGCAGCAACAACCATGGTGGAGACCCACCGGGTGGGATCACTCACCCCCTTGTGGATGCCCATGGCCACCATGTGGCGCAGAGTCGACTCCACCCTATCCTTCATGGCAAAGGAGACGCGGTGAGCCGGGCGGATCACCGGTTCGACCCCCGGGTCCACAACGATTTTGTAATTGCAGGGTAGTTTGCCCAACACATCATCAAAACGATCATGGTACTCGCTCATGGGGTCCATGGGAGCCTGCACCAGGTGGATACCGCGGTGGAAGTAAACCAAACCGAGGTCCTGGCACGCACGAGCGCCCAACAGAGTAACATTGTCAGAGTTCAGCAGGAGGAAAGTGAGGGGCCGAGAGGTCTCCTGACCGTACAGATAAGGGTTGCCTTCCCGACTGGTACGAGCACCCCCCCCCCCCCCATATGCTTGAAGACGGGAGTCGTCGGGAGTAACCTTCTCACCAGATCTTATCTGCTTGAAGAGGCTCACTGACATAACATTGGCAAACGCCCCCGTGTCGACCTTGGCAGGAAAGGTCACCCCATTCACAGTAACACGCACTGAGTGATCCGCTGTCAAAGCAGGTGCACCCAGGAGTGAAAAAATACTCGATTCATCATGGGTGGAACTGTTACCTGAATCAGGGAGTTCGTCTGAATGGTGCTGGGAACCACTAGCGTTATCAGTCTCAGTAAGGCTGTTTAGACTCCTTCTTGGAGCAGGGACAGGCCTGCAACGGGATCGACATGCTGGAGAGAAGTGATTGAGCTTTTTGCAGAAATTGCAGAAGGGCAAACATTAAACTGATGATTGGCGAAGTTGCAGTTGGGGCAACGGCGCGGGCTGTCCCTCGCCAGTGCGGGAGCGCTGCCGTGGCGTGGCGGGCCATCGTTCCGCCGGCGTCCAGCAGCACCGGCATAGTGAATGTCCTGAGCCGCAGGTGGAGATACGGAGGCAACAACGGCAGCCAAGCGTGAGGCATGCACAGCTTCGTTTAAAGTCAGATCGGGCTTCCTCAAGAGCTCAGCCCGTAGCTTATCGTCCTGGAGACCGTGAACTAGGACATCCCTGATCATTTGGTCGGGGGTTACCGCGTCCAGGCGGCAACGCCGAGCCAATTGACGCAAAGAGGCAATGAAGGAGTCGATGTGCTCCCCGGGGTTCTGGCGCCTGGTGAAAAACTTATACCGCTCAATGATGCAATGAGTGGGAATGTCACAGAGCGCGGTGAATTTGGCCATATGACATACCCGGTCCCGAGCGTCCTCCCCAACGCCGTACTCGAACAGTTCATAACGTTCCATGGCCTCCGGGCCAGCCAGGTTGAGGAGCAGATGTGCCTCCACCGCAGGGGTGGCATTAGGATGAGCGATCGCAATGTAGTGCTCGAAGTAGCTACAATAATATTACAATAAGATGCAAACAAGGGGACATGACTTGAGAATTAAGGGACAGAAGTTTAGGGGTAACATGAGGGGGAACTTCTTTACTCAGAGAGTGGTGGCTGTGTGGAATGAGCTTCCAGTGAAGGTGGTGGAGGCAGGTTCGTTTTTATCATTTAAAAATAAATTGGATAGTTATATGAACGAGAAAGTAATGGAGGGTTATGGTCTGAGTGCAGGTATATGGGACTAGGGGAGAATACGTGTTCGGCACGGACTAGAAGGGTCGAGATGGCCTGTTTTCCGTGCTGTAATTGTTATATGGTTATATGGTTATTAAGTCGCGCTTCAAGCCAGTCCACCGGTGCACGATGTCTGAGTCAAACACCAGCATGTCAGGTTTACGACACGAGTTCGCCATGGTAAATAAAAGGTGAACAACAGCGAAAAAAAAAATAGAACAGGGAGAAAAGCAAACAAGTAAATAAAAAAACCCGATAGACGGGAGGCGCAAAATTCAACTTGCTGACACCATGTAAAGACTTGTCAAACACATGATATCTTCACAACTAGTTTATTGCAATCATTGTTATAATACACACACTGTGCCCTAGCTGTCCGTGGTCTGTCACTGGAGTTAGAGAGAGAGAGATAGAGGTGGGGAGGCTTCAATTATACTGAAGATAATGGGGAGTGGTTAGTAGTGGTGAGGTCACTGTGTTAAAGGAGCATGCACTGATCTACACCGGGAACCGCACGGAAACCTTGGGTGGGGCGCAAAGTCTCCAGAGGTTTCCGTTCGTGTTTCCTAAGTGTGACAGGGGCATTATAAAAAATCTACCACACAAATAAATGCAGAGGATAGGATGTCGATGCGAGAGAGGGGGAGAGAGACAGGAACCCCATCACTTGTAACCAACATTGTGATGTGCAGTTGAAGATGGGTCACCCGTAGGGGACATGGACACATATCTGAAAGGTCGATTCTGGTGGATTCATATTTTGAACCATTGCACACCGATGTTCAAATGGTCTCGTTCGTTGCTCTTCATGTTCCTTGGTTCTAATATTCCGCCACTCGACCACTACAGGAGAACAGCACTTGCAATGTTTCCCTTGTCATATCTCCCACCATGTTTTGACCGCTCATCATCACTGTGCCTCCTGGCGGTGGGCGCCCCCCCTTCTCAGTAAATCATCAACGTCACTGAGTGATACGTTCAGTAACAATGTCAAAGGCCACCAGGTAATGTTGAAGCACACACGAGTGATTAAGTATAAATCCCATTAGGTGGAAATGTTCTGCTTTGGAAAAGGTTCGGCCCAACACAATACATAAACGGAATCTCGACATGTCAGAGTTTTTGAGGATTCGGACTCGGTACCGTTTCATTTGCCGGTCACAAAATAATTGGATTGAATTGATGGTGAATACATCTCAAGGCCTAAAGTGCTTACTGCCCACTATTTCTTGGCATGATACAATTGCGTTTCGGTTGAGTGATGTCGCCATTCTACAATCATCTGCTAGTTTGCTGTGTACATCATAAATGGCATGGAGTTAATGTGAAACAAATCTCAGGGCCTGAGCTGCTTTCTGTCCACCATTGGTCTGTTGCATCTCCATTTCCATCTTGTCATGGCGGCATCATTGGCACACGTTTGAACGTTATCATCTCATCTGGCGTCATCTGGTGAATTACATAGAAACATAGAAAATGTGTTTCATATCTGCAGTGGTTAGTTTAGTTTAACATCTGTAGTGGAGTTTAACATCCGTAGCGGTTAGTAGCTGGAGAATATTCGGAGGGATAGGTTATACAGACATTTGAACGGGCAAGGGCTGATTAGGGATAGTCAGCATGGTTTTGTACGTGGGAGGTCGTATCTCACAAATCTGATAGTTTTTTTCTGAAGACTTGACCAAAAGGGCAGAGCTGTAGATGTTGTGTACATGGACTTCAGTCAGACGTTCGGCAATGTTCCGCATGATAGGCTGCTCTGGAAGGTTAGATTGCATGGGATCCAAGTAGAGATAGCTGAACGGATAGCACATTGCACTATAGAGGGAGGCAGAGGGTGGTGGTGCAACGTTACTACTCAGACTGTAGGCCTGGTGACTGGTGGTGTGCCTCAGGATTCGGTGCTGGGCCCGGTACTGTTTGTCATCTACATCAATGATTTGGACGAGAACATACAGGGCAAGATTAGCAAGTTTGCTGAAGATACAAAGGGTAGTGGTTTTGCAGATAGTACATTGGTTGTGCAAAATTACAGCAGGATCTAGATCGATCGGCCAGGTTGGTGGAGGAATGGTTGATGGAATTTAAAACAGAAAAGTGTGAGATGGTGCATTTTGGGACGTCGAACAAAGGCAGGGCCTACATAGTGAATGGTAGGTCTCCTGATAGTGGTCTAGAACTGAGATATCTAGGAGTATAGGCGCATGGTTCCCCGAAGGTCGACTCGCAGGTAGATAAGGTGGTGAAAAAGGCTTTTGGCACCTTGGGTTTCATCAGTCAGTATATTGAATTTGGAGTTTGGGTGGTCATGTTACAGTTGTACAAGACGTTGTTGAGATCGCATTAAGAATATTGTGTTCAGTTCTGGGCACCATGTTACAGGAAATATGTTGTCAAGCTTGAAAGGGTTGAGAAAAAAATTAAGAGGATGTTGGCAGGATTAGAGGGTGTCAGCTGCAGGGAGAGATTGAGTAGGCTGGGTCTCTATTCCACGGAGCGCAGGAAGATGAGAGACCGTATAGAAGTATACAAGATCATGAGAGGAATAGATCGAGTAGATGCGCAGAGTATTTTACCCAGAGTAGAGGAATCGAGGACCAGAGGACATGCGTTCAAACTGAAGGGGAAAAGATTTAATAACTAATCGGAGGGTTAACTTTTTCACACAGAGAGTAGTGGGTGTATGGAAGAAGCTGACAGAGGATGTAGTTGAGGCAGGGACTGTCCCATCGTTTAAAAATATGTTGGGCAGTTACATTAATAGTACAGGTTTGGAGGGTTAAGGCATGTGGGACTTGGATAGCTGGGACATTGTTGGCCTGTGTGGGTGTTGCGTCGAGGGGCCCGTTTGCACACTGTAATACGCTATGACTCGATGAGATGCACAAAGTATCTTGCCCAGAGTAGGCGAATGAAGGGGAAGCGATTTAATGTAAATCTAAGGGGTACCTTTTCACACAAAGCTTGGCTGCATTGGACAGGCTGCAAGAGGAGGCAGTTGAGGCGGGGACTACGTTTAACAAAATTTAGAAATATACGAGGACAGGACAGATGGGACCGGTGTAGCGTGGGCATGTTGCACTTACCTACAAAGTTGTGCCGAAGGGCCTGTTTTATATGTTATCACTCTCTGACTATGACTGTTTGCCACTGCTGGCTGGGACAATGGAATATTCTCCTGGATACACAAAAATGCTGGAGAAACTCAGCGGGTGAGGCAGCATCTAGGGAGAGAAAAAATATAGAAACATGGAAACAAGGTGCAGCAGTAGGCCATTCGGCCCTTCGAGCCTGCACCGCCATGTAATATGTTCATGGCTGATCATCCAACTCAGTATCCTGTACCTGCCTTCTCTCCATACCCCCTGATCCCTTTAGCCACAAGGGCCACATCTAACTCCCTCTTAAATATAGCCAACGACCATGGCCTCAACCGTGGCAGAGAATTCCAGAGATTCACCACTCTCTGTGTGAAAACAACTTTTCTCATCTTGGTCCTAAAATATTTCACCCTTATCTTTAAACTGTGACCCCTTGTTTTGGACTTCCCCAACATCGGGAACAATCTTCCTGCACCTAGCCTGTCAAACCACTTAAGAATTTTGTAAGTTTCTATAAGATCCCCCCGTCAATCTTCTAAATTCTAGCGAGTACAAACCGAGTCTATGCAGTCTTTCTTCATATGAAAGCCCTGACATCCCAGGAATCAGTCTGGTGAAACTTCTCTGTACTCCCTCTATGGCAAGAATGTCTTTCTATGGCAGGAATGTCAAGAATATGCGAGATTTCGGGACGAGACCCTTCTTCGAGAACCTTCTTTACGTAGCCTATTCCTTCTCTCCCCAGAAGCTACCTCGCCCGCTGAATTCTCCAGCATTTTTGTCTACCTTCATATTTTTCCAGCATCTGTAGTTCTTTCATAAACGAATAAACTCGTGAGTCAGTCAGTGTTAAAAATTATTTCAAAAATGCATGGAGATCACGTTTAACTATTACAATATAGTCCGACCAAGTATATGAATCTCGGTATAGGATTGGCCAATTTTGAGTTAAGGCAAATCAGTGACTGGGCATTTAAAGAACCGCTGATGATGGAACCGTGAGCGTCGCTGTGCAGAAAAAAATCACCACGAACTTATTCTTGAATGCACCGCATATCATTAATGTGGGTAGTTTTTCATGTACAAAAAACAATGGCGAAAGCAAACATGCAACGAAAATAGGGCTCATATCGCAACTTTCCGTTTAGATATTGAGGTGTTGATTTAACTTTGACAGGGAAAATTCCATCGACTGGGCGTGGGAGGTGAGCGGTTTGCAGAATCGCGATGAGGGAGAATACATATGCGGTCGATATTTGTTTTACCCGACGTGCCCGAACAATTGTAAGGCGTTGTGTAGCGTAACCTGAATAACCACGTGGTTCTTTCTTCACAATATAATGCAACATTCTGTGAACAACAGGCTTGCTCGGGGACTGTGATCAACATGGAGCTAATGACACACAAAGGTCCCGCAGGGATAATCCCGTTCCTTCAAATAAGGGAACCTTTCCAATGAGCCATTCCACAATCAAATAAGGAATTAACCTAAACGCCATTGGAGGATAAACGGTGTCAAGGAAATGAACGAAATATGGATTGTTACAGTCATATATGCGATCCAAAAGGTATACTACCCCATCCTGGCTATTCTCGGTGTGCCCGGTAAGTAAGAATTGTCATTAGTGCTTGAATATTTGATAAACTGGCAGTATGTCTCTCGAAACTCCCTATATTCATCTCCAGTTCCGTGATCGCCCTCTGCTGACGGATTATTAAGGCCCGAGTAATTTTTACCGTGACGGCCAAGTTGACCGGTGCATTTCACGGGATGAAACGAAGAGAGATCGGCAACTTCCCCGTGTTTGCACTGTTCGATATCGTGTACAGTGACGTTGTAATGGGTTCCCTTGTTCCAGTGAAATTGGTGGAACACACAATGTCACAGTGGATAGTAGAAATGTGAAATGTTAAAGGAGTAAGTGCGGCGGCAACTGGCCTGGCCAGTGTTTCAAATTAGTGCCCTTACACTGGCTGGGTTCCGGCATGTCATTATCCCAGCAGGTGCAGGAGTATTGCGGAGCGGATATAGAATGATTAAACATCTCGAACCTAAACATGTTTCTGTCAAAATTACCCCCGTCTCCTCTTTGCGTCAACTGAACATCTCCGTGGTACCGTGGAATTAAAACCTGCCCTCCAGATGCAATATTATTTTGCCGTTTAGTTAAATTGACTGATTTCCAAAACATTAATTGAAGTAAGTAAGTTTATAGGCCAAGTATTCACATACAAGGACTTTGCCTTGGTGCTCCGCCCACAAGTAATAACATGACATATAGTGACAGTTACGATTGGCCGATTAGGAAAAGTGGAGGTGCAACGAGACCTGGGTGTCATGGTACACCAGTCATTGAAAGTAGGCATGCAGGTGCAGCAGGCAGTGAAGAAAGCGAATGGTATGTTAGCATTCATAGCAAAACGATTTGAGTATAGGAGCAGGGCGGTTCTACTGCAGTTGTACAGGGTCTTGGTGAGACCACGCCTGGAGTATTGCGTACAGTTTTGGTCTCCAAATATGAGGAAAGATCTCTTGCCATAGAGGGAGTACAGAGAAGGTTCAACAGACTGCTTCCTGGGATATCAGGACTTTCATATAAAGAAAGACTGGATAGACTCGGCTTGTATTCGCTAGGATATAGAAGATTGAGGGGGGATCTTACACAATTATTAAGGGGTTTGGCATGCTAGATGCAGGAAGATTGTTTCCGATGTTGTGGAAGTCCACAACAAGTCTTTTAGGCCTCCCCATTGTCACATGTGCCTGGATAAAGGATTTCCTCACCAACCGGCCCCAGACTGTGAGACTCGGCCCCCACCTCTCCTCCACTCGCAGGTTGAGTACCGGTTCCCCACAGGGCTTGTGCGCTAAGCCCCCTCTTATACTGTCTCTACACCTACGACTGTAGTCCGGCCCACAACAACAACCGCATCGTCAAATTTGCTGACGACACTACTGTGGTCGGACTTATTTCGAAGGGAGACGAGGCAGCCTACAGAGAGGAAGTCCTGAAGCTGACAACCTGGTGCTCAGAAAACAATCTGGCTCTGAACACCAGGAAAACAAAAGAGCTCATTGTCGACTTCAGGAGGCACAGCACCGACTTAGGCCCCCTACACATCAACGGCGAGTGTGTGGAGAGGGTCAACACCTTCCGGTTTCTCGGTGTCCATATCGCTGCTGACATCTCCTGGACGGACAACACGACAGCGGTCATCAAGAAGGCTCAGCAGCGGCTGCACTTCCTGAGGGTCCTCAGGAAGCACAACCTGGACTCTAACCTGCTGCTGATCTTCTACCGCTCGTCCATCGAGAGCCTGCTGACATACTGCATTACAGCATGGTATGGCAGCTGCACCATGGCAGACAGGGAGAGGCTTCAGAGGGTAACCAGGACAGCGCAGAGGATCATTGGCTGCCCCTCTCCCCTCCCTGATGGACATCTACACCTCCCGCTGCCTTAGCAGGGCAAAGAAGATCATCAAAGACAGCTCCCATCCTGCGTTTGGACTGTTCGACCTGCTGCCCTCTGGAAGGCGCTATAGGTGCATCAAATCCAGGACAAACAGACTCAGGAATAGTTGCTTTCCGAGAATTATATCTACTATAAATTCAAATTCACACATGCACTGACTACACCGCCCAACACGGACTTCCATCTGTATATATGTATATATGTATGTAGCGCCGCAGAATTTGTGCACCTATTCCCCCCCCCCATCTCCCTTCTGTTTTGTTTTTTTCTGTTTCTTGTTTTTTGTGCTAAATTGTATGTATGCACTGAGTACGAGCAGCTTTCAGTTTCACTGTACATGTATAGTGACAATAAATGGCATATCATATCATATCAGATGAGAAAACAAATTCACACAGTGGTGGATCTATGGAATTATGTACCACAGAAGGTAGTTGAGGCCAGTTCATTGGCTATATTTAAGAGGGAGTTAGATGTGCCCCCTGTGGCTAAAGGGATCAGGAGGTATGGAGAGAAGGCAGGTACAGGATACTGTGTTGGATGATCGGCCATGATCATATTGAATGGCGGTACAGGCTCGAAGGGTCGAATGGCCTACAACTGCACCTATTTTCTATGTTTCTATGTTTCCAAAACTTCAATCGAAGAGACAGTTCCACCGCATCGAGGTACTGCGGGGTGCACTTCGGGCTTTGTTCCCTGTCTATATGATATGTGTGTGAATTAAGGGGCAGACGTTTAGGGGTAACATGAGGGGGAACTTCTTTACTCAGAGAGGGTAGGGGTGTGGAATGAGCTTCCAGTGGAAGTGGTGTCGGCAGGTTCATTGGTATCATTTAAAAATAAATTGGATAGGCATATGGATGAGAAGGGAATGAAGGGTTATGGTATGAGTGCAGGCAGGTGCGACTAAGGGAAAAAAGTCGTTCGGCACGGACTTGTAGAGCCGAGATGGCCTGTTTCCGTTCTGTAATTGTTATATGGTTATATGGTTATATGACTTGACATGCGTGCGATCATTTGATGTCACACCACTCTTTCCTCAATTGCAATCCTACTCCAAGATTTTACTTCGGAGTCACGTGAGTGACTACGTGAAGAACCCACCCAGCGCGCAGGCGCTAATTACGTCAGCAGTGCAACAGCGGCAGCAGCTGGAGCCAGGCTCTCCAGCGGCAGCATAAAGACAAGACCTCAGGTAAGTGCCTTTTTTGTGTTACAGAGTCGCTCAACGGTGGAGAATTATGGCCACCCGAAAGCGACCAGCCAGAAGGACTGCCTGCCCTACTCCACCCGAGGAGGGGTCCATAACTGGGCGGCAGCCACTCGTAGCGGAGGAGCCATTTCAACGCTCCCGCTCACCCGACACCGAGCCGCCCCCTGTGCTGCCGATATCGACGCCCCGCACAGGGAGGAAGGCTACCCATAAAACAGACCGGCCGGTGTCCTCCGATTCGTCGGAGGAACGGGAACGCTCTCCACCGCCGAAACGGGGAGACGCCCGCATCAGCTGCATGAGGCAGCTCCTGGAACAGATGATTGATGAGGAGATGCAGGCTAGGCATCTCCCAGGAGGACGGGCTTTGGCCTCCTCCTTACCATCACCACACCCTTCTGTACCCTCTCTGTTCGAGGGCAGTAAGGGAGGCCAGGACTGGGCTGGCCTATCCCAAGGGCAGGCGGACGACAACATTAGTATGCCGGGCGTGCTAGAAGAAGAGCTACTGGGTGTAGTGGGTCGGTACGCAGCGCCCCCAACGACCGGGATGGTACTACCACCTAGACTGGCGGCCAGTATCAATAGGCTTTCCAACAAGCCGCTGCAGGAAAAGGTCGTCCAGCAGGCCCTTGATACCTATACAGCGCCAGAGAATTGCGAGGCGCTGCGGGTGAAAACTGTCAACGGGCAAATATGGAACCAGCTGGGGCAGCAGATCAGGACTCAGGAGGTAAAAATGCAGCGGGTCCTGAAGCTCCACTCTGCAGCCATCACCGCCTTTGCTCGGTCCGTCGGCAACGAAGAGCTCTCCATACCCCAGCAGGATGCACTGGCGTTGATGTGCAACACCACGTACGAGCTCAACAGCCTACGGCGGGATAACATCAGGCCTGCCCTCAATCCGAAATACGCAGGCCTCTGCAAAGCTCCAGCGCCGGAACGGGAGGCGCTCCTATTTGGTGCAGACTTGGCCAAGAAACTCAAAGAGTTGGAAGAGGCGGCCAAACCTGTAGGCCTCATGAGGGCAGCGCCAGGACCGAGCAGGTGAAGACACTCAGCATCCACCAGCAGGTACCGAGCTGGTGAAAGCCTGGTGACCGCCTCCCACTACCCCCAGAGCTCTTTTTTAGAGCGGGGCCCAGGGCGGAGCCGTGGGAAGATGCGCCGCCCCACCGCAGCACCAACACGGACAACCTTGGGCCAAACCTATCGGAAACGCCCCCACAAATAAACATGGAGGTAGGTGGGTCTGGTTCCTGCCAACATGCACAGACAAAGGGTGTTGTATTAACAGGAGGACGTTTGAGGTTCTTCAAGCATGTTTGGTGCTCCCTTACTAACAATAAGTTTATACTCAACAGTATCAGTGGATACAAAATTGAATTCAAACCAGGCACAGAACCGCCAGTTCAGCACATGCCCCAAATGGTATTCCTTCCCTCAGCAGTTGAGAAGGTAGAAGGACAAGCTGAACTAGATCGGCTCGTGGCTAAAGGCATCATAGAAATGACCACACACGAGCCGCACGAATTTGTATCAAATATTTTTCTCAAATCCAAGAAAGATGGTGGATGTCGCATTATTATTGATCTGACGTCACTTAATCAGTCTGTTGAGTATCAACATTTCAAAATGGAGACATTTGTCACTGCCAGACAACTGATCTCCAAGGGATACTACATGGCAAGCATAGATATCAAGGATGCTTACTATTTAGTACCCATTCATAAGGATTATTACAAATATCTGAAATTTATCTGGATGGGCCAGCTATGGCAGTACAGAGCCTTGCCCAATGGTTTAACGACAGCTCCCAGATTATTTACAAAAATTCTCAAAGTGGCCATGAAAAAATTGAGAGAACAAAAACATTTAGTCGTGGCCTATCTGGACGATGTTCTCATATTAGGGAGAACAAGGGAACTAGCTGTCACAGGAGTTTTAGCCACTAAACAACTCCTTGAAACTTTGGGATTCATCCTACACCCAGATAAATCAATATTGGAGCCTACTACTAACATGGATTACCTAGGCTTCACTATTGACACTATCCATATGACTGTCACTCTGCCCAGAGACAAAAAAGTTTCACTCATCGAAGCTTGTAACCATTTAATTGCTATACCGCAACCAAGGATACGGCACGTAGCCAGAGTCATTGGCTCTATAGTAGCAGCATTCCCGGCTGCCCAACATGGGCCCTTGCATTATCAAAATTTGCAAAGAGCAAGGACTCATGCATTACGTCTTAATAGGGGGCATTATGACCGCAAAATGGAGTTACCCACTGAAGCCAGATCAGAACTTCAGTGGTGGGTCGATAATATTTGGCACAGTCACAGTCCTATCGCCATCACCAATCCTAACATAACCATTACAACGGATGCCAGTGCTTTAGGCTGGGGAGCTACTAACTCCATAGACAGCACAGGTGGCAGATGGACTAACTCAGAGGCATCGCTACTACAATCACTGGGCATTAACTTCTTGGAAATGCTCGCCGCCTTTTATGGGCTAAAAGCATATGCATCTGATATGCGGCATGTGCATGTTAGGATTATGATTGACAACACAACGGCGGTATCTTATATCCAGCACATGGGTGGCATAAAATCAGTATCATGCGACAAATTGACTACTATAATCTGGCAATGGTGTGTCGAGAGACATATTTGGCTATTAGCTGCCTATTTTCCAGGCAAGCTAAATTTAGTGGCGGACACCAGGTCACGAAAATTCAATGACAACATCGAATGGATGTTGGACCCGAAACTATTTGCTAGAATTGTCAAGCAATATGGTACGCCAGATATAGATTTGTTTGCGTCTAGACTAAATCACCAACTACCCATGTATGTGGCTTGGAACCAGACCCAGAGGCAGCAGCGGTAGATGCCTTCACGCTGGATTGGGGAAATTTCTTTTTCTATGCTTTCCCTCCCTTCTGCCTCATCAGTCGGGTACTCCAGAAAATTCAGGCAGACTCAGCCTCCGGCATTCTGGTCGTGCCCGACTGGCCTACCCAACCATGGTTCCCAATGTTCCACGACATGGTGGTAGAGACACCTATGGTCCTTCACAACCACCCCCAATTATTGACTCACCCGGTAACTGGCATTAGTCATCCATGCCACCAAAAATTGAACCTCCTGGTTTCCAGATTCTGAACAGACCTTACCGGGGATTGGGGTTATCAGAGAGAACAATCACCACCATGTCGGCATCCCTGCGAGTTTCCACCAAGAAACAGTACCTGACCTACATCAGGAAATGGGAACAGTACTGTCTGGAAGCAGGGACATCTTACAAGACGGCTTCGATCTCGGATGTGCTGGAGTTCCTGGCCCACCTGCACCATGACCTAAAGATGAGCTACAGTGCCATCAATGCAGCTCGGAGCGCCCTGTCCGCATACCTTATGCCCATAGGACAGCATAGTGTTGGATCCCACCCTCTGGTTATCAAACTCCTTAAAGGGATTTATAACACCAAACCCCCTACACCTAGATACACCCATATGTGGGATGTTAGTGTAGTATTGTCACACCTTCGAGGTTGGCCTCCGGTGGGATCCCTGAGCCTGGAACAGTCCACTTATAAGACCCTCATGCTCATGGCGCTTGTCTCTGCTCAGAGGGTTCAGTCGCTGCATCAGTTAAATCTGGACCACATGGTGACCACCCCAGATACCATTACTTTTACCATGCCGGGGTTGGTCAAACAGAGCAGACCAGGTACATCCAACTCCCCGTTGATCTTCCGGGCATACCCTCCAGAACCTAGGCTGTGTGTGGTGACCCACCTTTATAATTACATAGACACAACCCAAACTCTTAGAGGGGGAGAAAAAGCCTTATGGGTCAGCCATAAAAAGCCTTTTGGACGGGTTACCAGCCAGACAATATCCAGATGGTTGAAACAGGTCCTTAATATGGCAGGGATTAACACAGATGTTTTTAAATCCCATTCAACCAGGGCAGCGTCGACGTCAGCGGCGGATCGGATGCAGGTTCCCCTAGACCACATCCTCAGTGCAGCGGGATGGTCAAGGGAATCGACATTCCAAAAATTCTACCGCAAACCGCTGATGGAGAAGGACGTCTTTGCGGAGAGAATTTTAGAAACCGCAAATTTATAATTTAAAGCCAGGGGAGCTATTTTTTGTTGTTGTTAATAAACATTTGTTTTTTAAAACTAACAAACTCGTTGGTCTTTAGCTACCACTTCCTCCCTCGATGATCTTTCGGCAGTGAGTGATATAAACTGTTACACGGTTTGAAATCACAGACCTTTGAAGTCTTCACGTAGTCACTCACGTGACTCCGAAGTAAAATAGTGAGATTAAACGAGTACTTACCAGTACGAAGTTTGATCTGTATTTTATGAGGAGTTACGATGAGGGATTACGTGCCCTCCGCTCCCACCCTCATTGTATAGATCAAACTCGGACTGATGTCTCATTAATCTTTACTATCTTTACTTCAATTTGTGTCTATCTGTGATTCCACACCGCTGCTTGGAAGTATGCCGCGCCTGCGCACTGGGTGGGTTCTTCACGTAATCCCTCATCGTAACTCCTCATAAAATACAGATCAAATTTCGTACTGGTAAGTACTCGTTTAATCTCACTATTAAAGCTACCAAAAATCACACCTTCCCGTCAGTTACCAAGTCAAAGATTGGCATAATCTGGGTGAATTGCAAAATAGAAGTTAATCGATACTCACCAACTGCCGGGTAAGCGCCAATCTTAGTAACGTCAATAAAATATTGGGTTCCAGCCTGATACAGAACACGTGTCTGTGGCGATCAACGTGCTTTCACACAACATAAAAGGTCTGAATAAGGGTCTCGACCCGAAACGTCGCCTGTTCATTCTCTCCATAGATGCTGCCTCACCCGCTGAGATTCTCCTGCATTTTTGTCTACCTTCTATTTTTCTGGCATCTGCAGTTCCTTCTTAAACATAAGAGGACAATGTCGTTGCTACGGATGTTTATATTGAGCAGTGTACACGGCCGGTTTTAGATGTGGAGAGGCCCTAAGTTATTTCACATGTGAGCCCCCCCACCCCTCCCAATCCCCCACCCTCACGACTAGATGACCATGGCTACCCGACAGTGACAGTGTGACACTTTTAGATCCTACTGTATGTTGTCATTAAACAGTTGGCTTTAAAATACATATTAGATTCACCGCGGAGCGGGCGATGCCTTACCTGGAAGGGTGGTGGGTGGTCAGGGGGTAGGGGGGTATGAGGACTATAGTGTGGGTGGGGAAGAGCTAGGGTCACATGGTTTGATGGGAATGGTGAAGACCCAGTGGAACAGCCACTGAGGTTACCAGGGTTGGGGGACAAGCAACTAAAACCCAACGCAGTCAAACCCGGGGGAGTGGGAGGCTGCAGCGTGGAAGCTTCAGGCCCGGTGCTGAGTCCAGGCTGCAGGTAAGGCGATGGCTGGTGGAGGGCGGTGGAGTGGCCAGGGTCAGCGGGCAAGGAGTAGGAGGTCCCGGTGGTCGGATGGTCGGTGGGGTGACGAGGTTCGACGGTTAGCGAGGTTTGTTGGCTCCCCTAGATCTCGAGGCTCCAAGCTTCAGCTTGTCTAGCTTATACGTAATTCCGGCCCAGGCAGTGTATTTACCCATATGGTATAGTTAATCTTTATTCGTTTTGACCCATAACACTGATCTTTGTTTTCAGAATCAATGGTGGAATTCCTGCTGAACTTTATCCAAGTAGTGTGCGCTTAACTCATGTGAACCTCACATTGCGCTGGTAATATGTTCATTTATTTGCATCACAGTGAACCTGGTGACAATAGTGATCCTGTGTCGAGGAAAGTGTGGGTCTCTCCAACTGTGTGACTCGCTACCTGGTGGCCATGGCAGCGGCGGATCTACTGGTCATTATCTTTGACCTGATATTGAGACAGATTCCGATTGCTCACCAAATAACATTAGTTATGTCCATCCCCCTGTGTAATATCCACGCAGTCCTGCTTTACGCAGCGACCGACTGTTCTGTCTGGTTCACCGTCTCCTTCACCTTTGACCGATTTGTTGCCATCTCCTGCCAAAAGCTGAAGCATAGATATTGCACCGAGAAAACGGCGGCTGTGGTTCTGGGCACGGTGAGTGCACTGAGCAGTGTAAAGAATATTTACTGGTATTTTATGTACACATCTGGGTACAGATTGGCGAATACTCCCTGGTTTTGTTTCATGGATGTCCGCGATATGGTTTCACTTACCTGGTCAACGATTGCGTTTCTTCATTATATTCTCAACCCCTGTGTCCCTTTTGTATTGATTCTGCTGCTCAATACTTTAACGGTCAGACATATTTTGGTGGTCAGTAGAGCCCGCAGGAGACTCCGAGATCAGAAAAGTGCGAAGAGCTCCAGTGATCCCGAAATGGAGAATCGAAGGAAATCTGTGATATTGTTGTTCATTATTTCGGGGAATTTCATTTTGTTATGGGCGGTATTTACATTCTATTTCATATGGCGACGAATATATATTTTGATAAATTTCGTTTTTTTCCTTCCTACCCTTGTATCGGAAATATGATTTATGCTGCAGCTGCTTAGTTGTTGCACAAACACGTGCATCTATGCAGTAACACAGACGAAGTTTAGAGAGCAGTATTTGACTGTGTTAATATATCCGTTTACTCTACTGATAGGATTAATTAAACACTGAAGAATGATAAAGGCTGAGACAATTAAAGTGTTATACTCAATAGTTAGAATCGTACATTTATAGCGAAATGTTCAAATTCAAGTTCAAGTGAGTTTATTGTCATGTGTCCCTGATATGACAATGAAATTCTTGCTTTGCTACAGCACACAGAACATAGTAGGCATTTACTACAAAACAGATCAGTGTGTCCATATACCATAATATAAATATATACACACATGAATAAATAACCTGATAAAGTGCAAATAACAGATAATGGGTTATTAATAATCAATATTAATAATATTTGTCCGAGACAGATTTAATAGCCTGATGGCTGTGGGGAAGTAGCTATTCCTGAATCTGGTTTTTGCAGTCTTCAGGCTCCTGTACATTCTACCTGAAGGTAGCAGGGAGATGAGAGTGTTGCCAGGATGGTGTGGTCATTGATGGTACTGTCAGCCTTTTTGAAGCAGCGACTGTGATAAATCCCCTCGATGGAAGGAAGGTCAGAGCTGATGATGGACTGAGCAGTGTTTACTACTGTTTGTAGTCTTTTCCTCTCCAGGGCGCTCAAGTTGACGAACCAAGCCACGATGCAATCGGTCAGCATGCTCTCTACTGTGCACCTGTAGAAGTTAGAGAGTGTCTTCCTTGACAAACCGACTCTCCGTAATCTTTTTAGGAAGTAGAGGCGCTGATGAGCTTTCTTGATAATTGCATTAGTGTTCTCGGACAAGGATAGATCTTCAGAGATGTGCACGCCCAGGAATTTGATGTTCTTGACCCTTTCAACCATCCGACCCGTTGATATAAATGGGGCTGTGGGTCCCCCTCCTACTCCTTCCAAAGTCCACAATCAGTTCCTTGGTTTTGCTGGTGTTGAGGGCCAAGTTATTGCGCTGGCACCATATGGACAGTTGCTCGATCTCTCTTCTATACTCTGACTCATCCCCATCAGTTATACGTCCCACAACAGTGGTGTCGTCAGCGAACTTGATGATGGAGTTCGCACTGTGACTGGCTATGCAGTCATGAGTATAGAGTACAGCAGGGGGCTGAGCAAGCAGCCTTGAGGTGCTCCCGTGCTGATTGTTATCGAGGCTGACACATTTCCACCAATACGAACAGACTGTGGTCTGTGAATGAGGTAGTCGAGGATCCAATTGCAGAGGGATGCGCAGAGACCCAGTTCTGCCCGTTTGGTAACCAGCTTGGAGGGTATGATTGTGTTAAATGCCGAGCTGTAATCGATGAATAACAGCCTGACATATGAGTTTTTGTTGTCAAAGTGGTCCAGAGCGGAGTGGAGGGCCAGCGAGATCTCATCCACCATTGATCTGTTGTGGCGGTAAACGAACTGCAGTGGGTCCAGATTTGTGTTGAGGTAGGAGTTGATTTGCGCCGTGATCAACCTCTCAAAGCACTTCATCACCACCGGCGTTAGTGCCACTGGTCGATAGACATTGAGGCACATCACCTTACACTTCTTGGGCACTGGTATAATTGATGCCCTTTTAAAGCAGGTGGGGACCTCAGACCTCAGAAGTGAGAGGTTGAAAATGTCCGTAAAACTCCAGCCAGTAGGTCTGCACAGTTTTTTTTAAATGTAGCACGCAAACAGCATCTACACTCATCGAGACCGCGCCGAGCATCAACCTGCTACTGACATTAATATGACTACTCTTGCATTCTCCATATATGCTATTACCCCCATATCCCACCACCCCCTCGATTCATAATTCAGCAGGCTAGTCGGGGAAATTTACAGCGTGCGCTCCACCTTATCATTGAAATATGAGGATTGCCGGAAACCGGGCTAAGCCTACGTGGTCAGCGAGCGAAAGCGCAAATTCCGCAGTCAACAGGCAAAATCAGGCAGAGAAGAGGACCAAGTGCAAGATTAACTCGGGAACCTTCTGCTGACTGATTGTGCGGTGGGCTGCACTGAAAGCAAGCAAAGACCAGGACAAACCAGCGCCAGTAACAGCTTACCTTATTCAGGGTGTTTCTTTGAGAGACCAAGGCAGGGCCGGATTTAAATGAAGAGAGGCCCTAAGCGGTTCCACTTGTGAGGCCCCTCTTACTCCCCCACCCACATGACTGGAGGAAGATTGGCCGCCAAGGCTAGTGACTGTGTGATCCCAAGAGGAGCACATCGTTGTGAGCTGCAAATTGGTTAACCGACTTTTAATGGAGGAGGGGGAATGTTTTACGGGTGCTTTGTATTCAAACGAAATATGAGGTGCTGTTGCCGGCACTTGCGCGTGGCCTCACTCTGTTAATTGAGGAGTCTCATGACACAAATGTATGGTATGGTAATGTGAAGAGGAGTGAAATGGTTCACGACTGGAAGATCGAGTAAGCCTTGACAGGTCGAACGTATGAGCCCTGCAACAATGTGGTTCCTAATTAGATGATTATATTGAGTCTTACAGTCCATGGTCAGAGTCGGTCCAATAGTCTTTCAATTCTCCCAAGTGCTTCAGTATGAGAGTCACCCACAGGAGGAAACCGGTTACCACGAAGTACAAGATGGGTCACTCCACCCAGGAAGAGGTGAAACATCATCCTACATGGGAGTGGAACTTAGCAGTGATTTGAAATGGTCTATTCACATCAACCAAAGAATCATCAAGGCTAACAGAATGCTGGGATTTCAGAAGAAAATATTTATTTTTCCAATAACAGAACCAAGTGTATAGCCTGCAAGACTCTGATTAGACCTAAATGTCGAGAATTGCTCCACAAATGTCTGGGATTGTATGGGATCCACAAAACAAAACAAAACAGATGGGGACAAGTTATAAAGAATTCAAAATAGAGATGCAAGGTTTATCGCTGATGATTACAGCAGGGAGTCCAGTATCACTACAATCCTTGCTGATCTAGAGTGGGAAGTTCCTCAAGACCGCAGGACCAAATCACATCTGACGACCATCTATAATGAAATGCACGGGTTTATTCAAAGCAACATCAAGAGTCATCATCGATCTACAAATTTATCCAGTCAACCAAAGACCTGGCCTTCGGGGGTTATCAAATAAAACATCATCCCAACAAATATAGACTGTTATAGGTATTAACTGCACCCAAAGACAATTCACAAATATAATCATCTCCACCATGACATTCGCACTGCACCCGACATCAAGACTTTCAAGACAAGCTAGAAACAATCAATATTAAGATGCTGACTTCCAAGGCCCACTTTAATATTTAATTGCGACTTTGCACATGACCCACCTCATATATGCGACAACCCGTGACGTCAAGATACAGATACAGGAACAGACTGCATCTTCTGACTGGGATAAACTGCCCCCACTTGGATATTTCGACTGTGCGGGATCGGTCCTGTTGTGATGCAGACTGGTTGTCGCACTCAGTTCATCAACAAGACGATTGATAACCATATAACCATATAACCATATAACAATTACAGCACGGAAACAGGCCATCTCGACCCTTCTAGTCCGTGCCGAACACATAATCTCCCCTAGTCCCATATACCTGCGCTCAGACCATAACCCTCCATTCCCTTCCCATCCACATAACTATCCAATTTATTTTTAGTATCCAATTTATTTTTAATAAATCAACCTTTTTTGTTGCCGCAAGTCAGGAGTGACCCAAGGAGACTGTCATCCCTGCCCTCACTGCACTGTTGCATTTACCACATGGAGTTCCTTATACAACATTTATACATCCTGAAGCTTCCAGACCAAGTCAGCTGACAACCTTCTGCCTCCGGTGTGAACCCAGATTCACAATGTAAACGTGGGCAGAGTCCGTTCACACCATCTGAAGGAAGGAGTGGAATTGGAAAATCTGTTGATCAACAAGAACGAGAAAGGGGAGATGGCATGAATGTGTCGAATGTGGGAAGTGTTTCATGTGGGCAGGGAGCCTTCACCGCCACCTGCCGATCCAAACAAATGTTCTGACTGTGGGAAGAGCTTCACATATTCAGGGGTCCCCCAGAAATACCATTGGATACACACTACTTCTCACAGTGCACACATACTCATAAATCTAGTGCACTTGGGAATTTGTTACTGAATGGCAGATTTTCCAGGCTATTGCATATTAAAATATTAGTTAATCTGCATTGTTTAGTTTAGTTTAGAGATACAGCGCGGAAACAGGCAGTCGGTTATCGAGTCCGCTGCGACCAATAATTCCCGCACATTAACACTTTCCTACACACACTAGGGACAATTTACAGTTATACCACGCCAATTAAGCTACAAACCTGTACGTCTTTGGTGTGTGGGAGGAAACCAAAGACCTCGGAGAAAATCCAAGCAGGTAACGGGGAGAACGTACAAGCTCCGTACAGATAGAACCCATAGTCAGGATCAAACCGGGTCTCTGGCGCTGTAAGGCAGCAACTCTACCGCTGCGCCATCGTGCTGCCACAAATGTAACCATTCTCATTGTTCCAACGAAGTCGACAAAATCTTGCAGAACAGCACCACGTCTAGGTGTGGTGCAATCCTTGAGGTCGTCATTAATATGGGCAATTTCAGATAACCAACCTTTCCAGTTTGTATCAGAACTGGCCACATCATGTGACTGCATCCAGTTCTGATGAAGGTCATTGATCTGAAAATACATTTTTCCGAAGACATTTGTACATGGATAAGAAAGGTCAGAGGGCTATGGGTGAAATATGGGCAATTAGGATCAGCTTAGAGAAGGCATCTTGGTCAGCATGGACAAGTTGGGCCGAAGGGTCTGTTTCTACATGACCGTGAAACATGAACTGTTTCTTTCTGGAAGTCCAGAACAAGGGGTCCCAGTTTAAGGATGAAGGGAAAATCTTTTAGGACTGAGATGAGAAAAACATTTTTCACACTGTGAATATCTGGAATTCTCTGCCACAGAATGTAGTTGAGGCCAGTTCATTGGCTATATTTAAGAGGGAGTTAGATGTGGCCATTGTGGCTAAGTGGGTCAGGGGGTTATGGAGAGAAGGCAGGTACAGGATACCGAGTTGGATGATCAGCCATGATCATATTGAATGGCTGTGCAGGCTCGAAGGGCCGAATGGCCTACTCCTGCACCTATTTTCTATTTTTCTCCACAAGATGCTGCCCGACTGGATGTGTATTTCAATCATTTTCTGTCATTATTTCTTTCTAGTCTTCTCCTTAATCGTTGATCAGCCCCGATTTGCCTTGTTTGAGGGGTAGGTCAACCCCAGCTTAACGAAACATTAAAGTTCAGCCCGTACACATGAGCAAATTCCGAGAGATGGGATGGATGTACCGGCTGCAGCGGGGCTGCAGGCATCGCCTGCCGTGTGGGAACTCTATTCACAGCCGCATTTTCCGCTAGGAAGGGAACCCTGCCGTAACCGGGGAGAATGTCCTGCACCGGCTCCATAGCCACTCTTTGATGCATCTAATGCAAGTTTTCTGTCCCAGGCCATCTGGGTGCTTCCAACACAACACCACGCCTCAAAGTCACAACTGGTGCTCTGACTTCCAGTCTGCAAGTTTTAAACATCACAGTTTCAGCACAATCTCACCGCATACCCAATTAACACATGGTGTATGTAGGAAGGAACTGCAGATGCTGGTTTAAACCAAAGATAGACACAAAAATCTGGAGTAACTCAGCAGGTCAGACAGCATCTCTGGAGAAAGGGAATACGTGACGTTTCGGGTCGAGTCAGGGAATTGGCACGAGAGATATAGATGGTTGTATGATATGATACAATATAACTTTATTTATCCCAGGAGGGAAATTGAGTATATAGAGAGATATCGAAGAAATGAATGAAAGAAATGTAAACAAATGTGACGATGATAAAGGAAATATGACATTGTTAGATGAGGGCTTGGTGGAAACGAGTTACTGACAATGAGGCACAACAAGACGACTTTGACACTTGTACAATGGCACAGATAAGGAAGGGAGGGAGAGAGAGGGGATGAAAGGGTTACTTGAAGTTAGATGAATCCGTATTCTTCACGAAGATAGACACCAAATGCTGGAGTAACTCAGCGGGACATGCAGCATCTCTGGAGAGAGGTAATGGTGATGTTTCAGCTCGGATGGTGGTGATTCTGTGGAATTATCTGCAACAGAAGGCAATGCAGGCCAAGCCAATGGACATTTTGGGGTTATGGGGGAAGGCAGGAGAATGGGGTTGGGAGGGAGCAATCAGCCACGATTAAATTGTTGAGTAGACTTGATGGGTCGAATGGCCTAATTCTGCTCCAATCACTTATGACCTGAGTGGGTTGTCGCCAAGATCTTCAGTTTCCTCCCACAGTCCAAAGACGTAAAGATTTGAAGAATAATTGGTTTGTTATAAGTGTAAATTGTGCCTAGTGTGTGTAGGATAGTGTTAGCATGCGGGGATCGCTGATCGGCGTGGACTCAGTGGGACGGAGGGCCTGTTTCCGCGCTGTATCTCTAAACGAAACATAAATGGAGTCTCATCCCGGGAAGGAAGAACCTTCCCATTGAAACACTTACAAATTACTTGGATCCCAGTACATCACGCATCTGATTTCCTTGATCCATTGTTGGCAGGTCACAAAAAATGAATGTGTGAAGCAAAGAATCGCAGATGCTGAAAATCTATACTATTCTATATATAGTATATATATATAGTATAGTATAGTAGACAATACTAACAGAACAATAAAACGAACGTGTATGTGATTAAACTCACCCAGAGGGTGGTTGCAATCTGGGGCACGCTGCCTGAGGAGATGGTGGAGGCTTGAACTTTCCCTGCTGCTGCAGGAGATGCTCAACTGGAGAAGCTTCACCACACTGCAACAGCAGCAGCTCCACTGTAATAGCAACTCCATTGCATGGTGCTGCTCCAGTGTAAGGCGCCTGCATTACTGCAGCAGTAGCTCCACTGCAGGGCGGCTGCATTACTGCAGGAGTTGCTCCACTGCAGCATCTGCCGCTCGAGTACCTGACGTGGACAGCTCGAAACCTTGGTCAGAACCAAGAACAGAGAACAGCACAGGAACAGCCCCTTCGACCTAAAATGTCCGTGCCGAACATAATGCCAAATTAATCTCCTTTGCCTGTACATAATCTGGAATTCTCTGCATGTCCATGTGCCTATTTAAAGGCCACCAAAACACCTCTATCACCGCTGGGTCGACCATCACCCCTAGGCACCACCACTCTCTGGGTAAAAAATAATCCCCACACATTTTAGATCTCGTTAAGTTTAGAGATACAGCGTGGAAACAGGCCCCTCGGCCCATTGAGTCCGCGCCGACCATCGATCACCCGTTCACACACTAGTTCTATGTTTAGTTTAGAGATACAGCGCGGAAACAGGTCCGTCGGCCCTTCAAGTCCGTGCCAACCAGCGATCCCTGCACAGTAACACCATTCGATACACACGAACAGTGGCGGACTGGCCAGGGTGTCAGCTTGCAAGTGGCAAGTGGGCCCCTGATGAAGTGGGCCCCATATATCAAATAAAAATGCAACAAAGAAACAAACACAGACAACTGTTTTAGTAATCAAAAGGAATAAGAAAAAAAAGAGAACAGGACACAAATAAGCAGTGCATGAAAAGGAACAAAGCAGGAGAGGTAGTGGAAGGATGTGGAATAGGGGGGCTCGGGTCGGGCATAATTAAGGAAATTCGATGTTTGCAGCAAGAGTGTGTGAATTTAAAGATAAAGTTACAGTTCGTGATTTGAGATGGTCGGCAACTTGAAAGGATATCAAGCCGTACATAGCGTCGTGAGGTCACCGAAAAGGAGAAGCGGTACCTTTGACCGTGAATCATGAGGTCAAAGATATTGAAGTGATAAGCCATGAACGGTAAACTCAAAGGGTTGCGACTTGTAACACTACACTGGTATCAAACTGGACATGTTCACTTTGGTCGTGGGACCATTATTAATGTCTTACTATAGTCGGACCAAACTTCTAAGTTTCAACAGTTGTCACAGTTGCTTGCTGGTGTGAGCACTGGACAAGTGGATTGTCTCCTCTTCTGAAGCTGCATAGGCCACAGTAGTATTGACTAATGAACATAGCCTATTGAAGTGTAAGTAAGTTATTTGATATTTTTTATCAAGTAGGGGTTTATCTGGCGTTCTTTCAAGTTATTCTTGCAATCATCAATATTCATAATATGTTTAATGTGGCATATGAAACGTATCTACATTGGAAATCTTCGTAAAGTTGTTGGGTGTATGTTTTCCTACCATTTGTAAATGCACTGATTGAAAGTCTTTAAAGCAGTCAGAAGTTAATCAAAACCGAGCATAGAAATAGCCTTGAGAAAATTGCTGATCAATTAGAGTTACATACCTATCCAGAAATGATCAGGCTTTTGAAGAATGTAAAAAGCAATGCCACCGATGCTGAGGCCAATATGGTTATTGAAGAACATTATTTTGAAATTTTGAGTTTTTGTATATGTATTATAATGTAGGCTAACCTAGTGAAGGGAAATGTTAAGTTTTCAATAAAAGATCATTGTTGCATATAATTTCTTGTTGCATCATTCACCAGGCAGCTAGACGTGGCCTTTACCATCCTTTTATATATTTTTTCGAGTTTCGTAAAAAAAGTTTCGGTAAACAATATCCAAGTTCCATCTCCCAGAAGTACTGGAGGACAGAGGATCTAAGGGGGTAGAGGAACTGAAATAAATTTTCATTAGGCGAGGAATAGTATTGGGTAGGCTAATGGGACTGAAGGATGATAAATCCCCTGGGCCTGATAGTCTGCATCCCAGGGTCCTCAGGGAGGTGGCTCTAGAAATAGTGGACGCATTGGTGATCTTTTTCGAATGTTCAATAGATTCAGGATCAGTCCCTGTGGATTGGAGGATAGCTAATGTTATCCCACTTTTCAAGAAAGGAGCGAGAGAGAGAAAAAGGGGAATTACAGACCAGTTAGCCTGATGTTGGTGGTGGGAAAGATGCTGGATTCAATTATTAAAGAGGTAATAATGGGGCATTTGGATAGCAGTAAAAGGATTAGATTAGTCCAAGTCAACATGGATTTATGAAAGGGAAATCATGCTTGACTAATCTTCTGGAATTTTCTGAGGATGTGACAAGTAAAATGGATGAAGGGGTGCCAGCGGATGTAGGGTATCTAGACTTTCAGAAAGTCTTTGATAAGGTCCCGCTCGGGAGACTGGTGACTAAAATTAGAGCACATGGTATTGGGGGTAGGGTGTTGACATGGATAGAAAATTAGTTGGCAGACCGGAAGCAAAGAGTAGGAGTGAACGGGTCCTTTTCAGAATGGCAGGCAGTGGCGAGTGGAGCGCCACAAGTCTCGGTGTTGGGGCCGCAACTGTGTACCATATATATTAATGATTTGGAAGAGGGAATTAGGAGCAACACTAGCATGTTTGCGGATGACACAAAGCTGGGTGGCACTGTGAACAGTGAAGAGGATGTTAGGAGGTTACAGGGTGACCTGCACAGGTTGAGTGAGTGGGCAGATGCGTGGCAGATGCAGTATAATATAGATACATGTGAGGTTATCCACTTTGGCGGCAAAAAACAAGGGGGCAGGTTAATATCTCAATGAGGTTAGGTTAGGTAAGGGGTACAGCGAGACCTGCGTGTCCTTGTACATCGGTCACTGAAAGTTGGCGTGCAGGTACAGCAGACAGTGAAGAAAGCTAATGGAATGTTGGCCTTCATAACAAGAGGGTTTCAGTATAGGAGTAGAGAGGTTCTTCTGCAGTTGTATAGGACTCTGGTGAGACCACATCTGGAGTATTGTATACAGTTTTGGTCTCCTAATTTGAGGAAGGACATCCTAGTGATTGAGGCAGTGCAGCGTAGATTCACGAGATTGATCCCTGGGATAGAGGGACTGTCATATGAAGAAAGATTGAAAACACTAGGCTTGTATTCACTGGAGTTTAGAAGGATGAGGGGGTATCTTTCAGAAATATATACAATTATTAAAGGACTGGACAAGCTAGATGCAGAAAAAAATGTTCCCAATGTTGGGCGAGTCCAGAACCAGGGGCCACAGTCTTAGAATAAAGGGGCGGCCATTTAAGACTGAGGTGAGAAAAAACTTTTTCTCCAAGAGAGTTGTGAATTTATGGAATTCCCTGCCACAGAGGGCAGTGGAGGGCAAATCACTGAATGGATTTAAGAGAGAGTTAGATAAAGCTCTAGGGGCTAGTGGAGTCAAGGGATATGGGGAGAAGGCAAGCAAGGGTTATTCATAGGGGACGATCAGCCAATAACACAATGAATGGCGGTGCTGGCTCGAAGGGCCGAATGGCCTCCTCCTGCTCCTATATTTTATGTTTCTAAGTTCAACTACATGAGAATTCAAACGTAAATTACTAGTTATGCATCGTAATGATCTCATTTACAAGGCATCGCCCGCTCCGCTCCGCTATAGCGCTCCAGCACTGTGCCGCCACCGAAGCCGAGGTGCTGGGTGGTATGTGCTTAAAGGTATTATCTGTGAGCGACTACTTTCAGTTGTGCCAAGTAATGATGGTACAGGACAGGAACTTTTTGATCTATTGATTGAAACATTACAGCATCTTAAAATCGACCCCCCAAATAGTTTATCCGATAACACAGATGGCGCTGCAAGCTACCATGGCCAGTATAATGGTTTACAAAGTAAAAGTGCTGATGTGGCTGATCAACATGTTCATATATGGTCCTATGCCCATGACTTGAATTTGGTGATAACTGAAACAACAAAATGTTGTGTGCCTGCAGTTTCTTTTTTCAATTTGCTCCAGAATATAGCAACTTTTGTGAAAGCATCATACAAGAGAATGGCTGTATGGATAGAAGTTGTAGGAACACATTTAGGACAAGAAACATGAAACGATTAAAGCTAATTGGTGAGACCAGATAGTCAGGAACATCCAATGCAGCAACAACTATATTTGGACGTTTTGATGATGCCGCTGCCAGTACTTTCGTAAATCTATTGACATGCTTATCAATGATACAAGATTCAGAAAAGTTTGATGCAAAAACAAAATGTGAAGCAAATGTTTTACTTCAAAGTCTACTAAAGTTTGAAACCATATTGACAGCATTTACTTGTATATATTTGAAACTACAGTCCCGTTATCAACTTAGCTACAGACAAGTGGTTTAGATATGTTTACTGCATGGAGTTTGCTAGATTCAGCTACAACAAAGTTGAAGGAGCAGACAAGAACATTTGATAACGTTCACAGCAAGGCTTTGGAATTTGTAAATAAAAGTAATGACCAGATTTCACAGATGAATATGGATGAAAATCAAAACGTACATCCTTCTCTCCATACCCCCTGATCCCCTTAGCCACAAGGGCCACATCTAACTCCCTCTTAAATATAGCCAATGAACTGGCCTCAACTACCCTCTGTGGCAGAGAGTTCCAGAGATTCACCACTCTCTGTGTGAAAAAAGTTATTCTCATCTCGGTTTTAAAGGATTTCCTCCTTATCCTTAAGCTGTGACCCCTTGTCCTGGACTTCCCCAACATCGGGAACAATATTCCTGCATCTAGCCTGTCCAACCCCTTAAGAATTTTGTAAGTTTCTATAAGATCCCCTCTCAATCTCCTCAATTCTAGAGAGTATAAACCAAGTCTATCCAGTCTCTCTTCATAAGACAGCCCTGACATCCCAGGAATCAGTCTGGTGAAACTTCTCTGCACTCCCTCTATGGCAATAATGTCCTTCCTCAGATTTGGAGACCAAAACTGTACGCAATACTCCAGGTGTGGTCTCACCAAGACCATGTACAACTGCAGTAGAACCTCCCTGCTCCTATACTCAAATCCGTTTGCAATGAAAGCTAACATACCATGTGCTTTCTTTACTGCCTGCGGCACCGGCATGCCTACCTTCAATGACTGGTGTACCATGACACCCAGGTCCCGCTGCATCTCCCCATTTCCCAACCGGCCACCATTTAGATAATAGCCTGCTTTCCCCGTTTTTGCCACCAAAATGGATAACCTCACATTTATCCACATTATACTGCATCTGCCAAACATTTACCCACTCACCCAGCCTATCCAAGTCACCTTGCAGTCTCCTAACATCCTCCTCACAGCTAACACTGCCCCCCCCCCCCCCCTTAGTGTCATCCGCAAACTTGGAGATATTGCCTTCAATTCCCTCATCCAGATCATCAATATATATTGTAAATAGCTGGGGTCCCAGCACTGAGCCTTGCGGTACCCCACTAGTCACTGCCTGCCATTGTGAAAAGGACCCGTTTACTCCTACTCTTTGCTTCCTGTTTGCCAGCTAGTTCTCTATCCACATCAATACTGAACCCCCAATGCCGTGTGCTTTAAGTTTGTATACTAATCTCTTATGTGGGACCTTGTCAAAAGCCTTCTGGAAATCCAGATACACCACATCCACTGGTTCTCCCCTATCCACGCTACTAGTTACATCCTCGAAAAATTCGATAAGATTCGTCAGACATGATTTACCTTTCGTAAATCCATGCTGACTTTGTCCAATGATTTCACCACTTTCCAAATGTGCTGCTATCCCAGCTTTAATAACTGACTCTAGCAGTTTCCTTACTACCGATGTCAGACTAACTGGTCTGTAATTCCCCGTTTTATCTCTCCCTCCCTTTTTAAAAAGTGGAGTTACGTTTGCTACCCGCCAATCCTCAGGAACTACTCCAGAATATAAAGAGTTTTGAAAGATTATTACTAATGCATCCACTATTTCTGGAGCTACTTCCTTAAGTACTCTGGGATGCAGCCTATCTGGCCCTGGGGATTTATCGGCCTTTAATTCATTAAATTTTCCCAAAACCACTTCCCGGCTAACCTGGATTTCACGCAATTCCTCCAACTCCTTTGACCCCCGGTCCCCTGCTATTTCCGGCAAATTATTTATGTCTTCCTTAGTGAAGACGGAACCAAAGTCGTTATTCAATTGGTCCGCCATATCCTTGTTCCCCATGATCAACTCACCTGTTTCTGACTGCACCACCTGTTTCTAACTTTCATCCCCTCTCTCTCCCTCCCTTCCCTGTGTCGTTGTATAGGTGTCAAAGTTGTCTTGTTGTGCCTCATTGTCTGTAACTCGTTTCCACCAAGCCCTCAGCTAACAATGTCCTATTTCCTTTAACAGCGTTACATGTTATTACATTTATTTAATTCATTTATTCTATATCTCTCTATATATTCAATTTCCCTCCTGGGATAAATAAAGTACTACTGTATCATATCCTACAACCATCTGTATCGCTCGTGCCAATTTCCTGACTCGACTCCAAACGTCACCTATTCCTTGTCTATCTTCGGTTTAAACCAGTATCTGCAGTTCCTTCCTACGTGTGTTAATTGGGTGTACGGGGAGATTGTGCTGAAACTGTGATGTTTAAAACTTGCAGACTGTGGAAGTCAGAGCACCAGTTGTGACTTTGAGGCGTGGTGTTGTGTTGGAAGCACACAGATGACCTGGGACAGAACACTTGCATTAGATGCATAAAGAAATTGCTATGGACCCGGTGCAGGACATTCCCCCCGGCTACGGCAGGGTTCTCTTCCTGGGAACCGTTCCCAAACGGAACATGCAACCGTGAACAGAGTACTCACACGGCAGAAGTTGCCTGACGCCCCGCAGCAGCCGGTAAATCCATCCCACATCTCCCAGACACTTGCTCATGTGTATGGGCTGTACTTTAATGCGTCCGTAAGCTGGGGACGACCTACGCCTCGGCGTCTGGACAACGATTGAGGAGAATACAACAAAGAAATAATGACAGAAAATGCTTGAAATACTCATCCAGTCGGGCAGCATCTTGTGGAGAAAGAAACAGTTCATGTTTCTCGGTCATGTAGAAACAGATCCCTCTGCCCAACTTGCCATGCTGACCAAGATGCCTCCTCTAAGCTGATCCTATTTGCCCATATTTCACCCATAGCCCTCTGACCTTTCTTATCCATGTACAAATATCTTCGGAAAAATGTATTTTCAGATCAATGACCTTCTTCGGAACTGGCTGCAGTCACATGATTGGGCCAGTTCTCATACAAACTGCAAAGGCTGGTTATCTGAAATTGCCCATATTGATGACGACCTCAAGGATTGCACCACATCGAGACGTGGTGCTGTTCTGCAAGATGTTGTCGACTTCGTTGGAACAATGAGAATGGTTACATTTGCGGGCGGCACGATGGCGCAGTGGTAGAGTTGCTGCCTTACAGCGCCAGAGACCCGGTTTGATCCTGACTACGGGGTCTATCTGTACGGAGCTTGTACGTTCTCCCCGTGACCTGCATGGATTTTCTCCGAGGTCTATGGTTTCCTCCCACACACCAAAGACGTACAGGTTTGTAGCTTAATTGGTTTGTTATAACTGTAAATTGTCCCTAGTGTGTGTAGGAAGTGTTAATGTGCGGGAATTATTGGTCGCAGCGGACTCGATTGGCCGACTGCCTGTTTACGCGCTGTATCTCTAAACTAAACCAAACAATGCCGATGAACTAATATTTTAATATGCAATAGCCTGGAAAATTTGCCATTCAGTAACAAATTCCCAAGTGCACCAGCTTTATGAGTATGTGTGCACTGTGAGAACTAGTGTGTATCCAATGGTATTTCTGGGGGACCCCTGTGAAGCTCTTCCCACAGTCAGAACATTTGTATGTCCTCTCTCCGGTTTGGATCGACAGGTGTCGGTGAAGACTCCCTGTCCACATGAAACACTTCCCACATTCGACACATTCATGCCATCCCCCCTTTCACGTTCTTGTTGATCACCAGATTTTCCAATTCCACTCCTTCCTTCAGATGGTGTGAACGGACTCTGCCCACGTTTACATTTTGAATCTGGGTTATCCAGCTGACATTGGTCTGGGGGCTTTAGGATGTCTTCTTAAATGCCATGTAAGGAACTCCACCGTGGTAAATGCAACAGTGCAACGAGGGCAGGGATGACAGTCTCATTGGGTCACTCCTGACTTGCGGCAACAAAAAAGGTCGATTTATCAATCGTCTTGTTGATGAACCGAGTGCGACAACCAGTCTGCATCACAACAGGACCGATCCCGCACAGTCAGAATATCCAAGTGGGGGCAGTTTATCCCAGTCAGAAGATGCAGTCTGTTCCTGTATCTGTATCTTGACGTCACGGGTTGTCGCATATATGAGGTGGGTCATGTGCAAAGTCGCAATTAAATATTAAAGTGGGCCTTGGAAGTCAGCATCTTAATATTGATTGTTCCTAGCTTGGTCTTGAAAGTCTTGATGTCGGGTGCAGTGCGAATGTCATGGTGGAGATGATTATATTTGTGAATTGTCTTTGGGTGCAGTTAATACCTATAACAGTCTATATTTGTTGGGATGATGTTTTGTTTGATAACCCCCGATTGCCAGGTCTTTGGTTGACTGGATGAATTTGTCGATCGATGATGACTCTTGATGTTGCTTTGAATAAACCCATGCATTTCATTATAGATGGTCGTCAGATGTAATTTGGTCCTACGGTCTTGAGGAGATTCCCACTCTAGATCAGCAAGGATTGTAGTGATACTGGACTCCCTGCTGTAATCTTCAACGATAAACCTTGCATCTCTATTTTGAATTATATATAACTTGTCCCGATCTGTTTTGTTTTGTTTTGTGGATCCCAGAAAATCCCAGACATTTGTGGAGCAATACTCAACATTTGGTTCTAATCACAGTCTTGCAGGCTATACACTTGGTTCTATTATTGCAACAATAAATACTTTTCTTCTGAAATTCCAGCATTCTGTTAGCCTTGATGATTCTTTGGTTGATGTGAATAGACCATTTCAAATCACTGCTAAGTTCCACTCCCATGTAGGATGATGTTTCACCTCTTCCTAGGTGGAGTGACCCATCTTGTACTTCGTGGTAACCTGTTTCCTCCTGTGGGTGACTCTCATACTGAAGCACTTGGAAGAATTGAACGACTATTGGACCGACTCTGACCATGGACTGTAAGACTCAATATAATCATCTAATTAGGAACCACATTGTTGGAGGGCTCATACGTTCGACCTGTCAAGGCTTACTCGATCTTCTAGTGGTGAACCATTTTCACTCCTCGTCACATTACCATACCATACATTTGTGTCATGAGACTCCTCAATTAACAGAGTGAGGCCACGCGCAAGTGCCGGCAATAGCGACTCATATTTCGTTTGAATACAAACCACCCGGAAAACATCCCCCTCCTCCATTAAAAGTAGGTTAACCAATTCGCAGCTCACAACGACGTGTTCATCTTCGGATCACACAGTTACTAGCCTTGGTGGCCAATCTTCCTCCAGTCGTGTGGGTGGGAGATTAGGAAGGGCCTCACAAGTGGAACCGCTTAGGACCTCTCTATATTTAAATCCGGCCCTGCCTTGGTCTTTCAAAGAAACACCCTGATTAAGGTAAGCTGTTACTGGCGCTGGTTTGTCCTGGTCTTTGCTTGCTTTCAGCGCAGCCCACCCCACAATCAGTCAGCAGAAGGTTCCCGAGTTAATCTTGCACTTGGTCCTCTTCTCTGCCTGATTTTGCCTGTTGACTGCGGAATTTGCACTTTCGCTCGCTGACCACGTAGGTTTAGCCCGGTTTCCGGCAATCCGCATATTTCAATGATGAGGTGGAGCGCACGGTGTAAATTTCCCCGACTAGCCTGCTGAATGATGAATCGAGGGGGTGGTGGGATAAGGAGGTAATAGCATATATGGAGAATGCAAGAGTAGTCAGATTAGTCTAAGTGGCAGGTTGATGCTCGGCGCGGTCTCGATGAGTGTAGATGCTTTTTTGCGTGCTGTATTTAAAAAACTGTGCAGACCAACTGGCTGAAGTTTTTACGGACATTTTCAACCTCTCACTTCTGAGGTCTGAGGTCCCCACCTGCTTTAAAAGGGCATCAATTATACCAGTGCGCAAGAAGTGTAAGGTGATGTGCCTCAATGTCTATCGAGCAGTGGCACTAACGCCGGTAGTGATGAAGTGCTTTGGGAGGTTGACCATGGCGCAAATCAACTCCTACCTTGACAAAAACCTGGACCCACTGCAGTTCGCTTACCGCCACAACAGATCAACGGTGGATGCGATCTCGCTGGCCCTTCACTCCGCTCTGGCCAACTTGGACAACAAAAACTCATATGTCAGGCTGTTATTCATCGATTACAGCTCGGCATATAATAGAATCATCCCCTCCAAGCTGGTTACCAAACGGGCAGAACTGGGTCTCTGCGCATCCCTCTGCAATTGGATCCTCGACTTCCTCGTCCACAGACCACTGTCTGTTCGTATTGGTGGAAATGTGTCTGCCTCGATAACAATCAGCACGGGAGCACCTCAAGGCCGCGTGCTCAGCGCCCTGCTGTACTCACTCTATACCCATGACTGCATAGCCAGTCACAGCGCGAACTCCATCATCAAGTTCGCTGACGACACCACTGTTGTGGGACGTATTAATGATGGGGATAAGTCAGAGTATCGAAGAGGGATCGATCAACTGTCCATATGGTGCCAGCGCGATAACCTGGCCCTCAACACCAGAAAAACCAAGGAACTGATTGTGGACTTTGGAGGGAGTGGGAGGGGGACCCACAGCCCCATTTATATCAACGGATCGATGGTTGAAAGGGTCAAGAGCTTCAAATTCCTGGGCGTGCACATCTCTGAAGATCCATCCTGGTCAGAGAACACTTACGCAATTATCAAAAAAGGTCATCAGCGCCTCTACTTCCTACGGAGAAGATTACGGAGAGTCGGTTTGTCAAGGAAGACACTCTCTAACTTCTACAGGTGCACAGTAGAGAACATGTTGACCGGTTGCATCATGGCTTGGTTCGTCAACTTGAGCGCCCTGGAGAGGAAAAGACTACAAAAAGTAGTAAACACTGCCCAGGCCTTCCTTCCATCGAGGGGATTTATCGCAGTCGCTGCCTCAAAAAGGCTGGCAGTATCATCAAAGACCACACCATCCTGGCCACACACTCATCTCCCTGCTACCTTCAGGTAGAATGTACAGGAGCCTGAAGACTGCAACAACCAGGTTCAGGAGTAGCTTCCCTACAGCCATCAGGCTATTAAACCTGGCTCAGACAAATATTATTAATATTGATTATTAATAACCCATTATCTGTTATTTGCACGTGATCAGTTTATTTATTCATGTGGGTATATATTTATATTATGGTATATGGACACACTGATCTGTTTTGTAGTAAATGCCTACTATGTTATGTGTGCTGTAGCAAAGCAAGAATTTCATTGTCCTATCAGGGACACATGACAATACACTCACTTGAACTTGAATTTGAACATTTCCCTATAAATCTACGATTCTAACTATTGAGTATAACACTTTAATTGTCTCAGCCTTTATCATTCTTCAGTGTTTAATTAATCTTATCAGTAGAGTAAACGGATATATTAACACAGTCAAATACTGCTCTCTAAACTTTGTCTGTGTTACTGCATAGATGCACGTGTTTGTGCAACAACTAAGCAGCTGCAACATAAATCCTATTTCTGATACAAGGGTAGGAAGGAAAAAACCTGGATTTCTCAAAATATATATTCGTCGCCATATTAAATAGAATGTAAATACCGCCCATAACAAAATGAAATTCGCGGAAATAATGAACAACAATATCACAGATTTCCTTCGATTCTCCATTTCGGGATCACTGGAGCTCTTCGCACTTTCCTGATCTCGGAGTCTCCTGCGGGCTCTACTTGTATGTTAATGTATTGATCAGCAGAATCAATACAAAAGGGACACAGGGGGTGAGAATACAGTGAAGAAACGCAATCGTTGCCCAGGTAGGTGAAACCATATCGCGGACATCCATGTAACAAAACCAGGGAGTATTCGCCAATCTGTACCAAGATGTGGACATAAAATACCAGTAAACATTTTTTGCACTGCTCAGTGCACTCACCGTGCCCAGAACCACAGCCGCCGTTTTCTCGGTGCAATATCTATGCTTCAGATTTTGGCAACAAATGGCAACAAATCGGTCAAAGGTGAAGGATACGGTGAATCAGACAGAGCAGTCGGTCGCTGCGTAAAGCAGGACTGCGTGGATATTACACAGGGGGATGGACATAACAAATGTTATATGGTGAGCAATCGGAATCTGTCTCAATATCAGGTCAAAGATAATGACCAGTAGATCCGCCGCTGCCATGGCCACCAAGTAGCGAGTCACACAGCTGGAGAGACCACACTTTCCTCGACACAGGATCACAATTGTCACCAGGTTCACTGTGAAGCAAAACGAATGAACATATTACCAGCGCACTGTGAGGTTCACATGAGTTAAGCGCACACTACTTGGATAAAGTTCAGCAGGAATTCCACCAATGCATCTGTGTGATTCTGAAAACAAAGATCAGTATGGGTCTCAACGTATAAGGATTAATAATACCATATGGGTATTACACTGCTCAATATAAACATCCGTAGCAACGACATGGCCCTGTTATGTTTACGATGGAACTGCAGATGCTGGAAAATAGAAGGTAGACAAAAATGCTGGAGAAGCTCAGTGGGTGAGGCAGCATCTATGGAGAGAAGGGACAGGCGACGTTTCGGGTCGAGACATTTTATGTTGTGTGAAAGCACGTCGATCACCGCAGACACGTGTTCTGTATCAGGCTGCAACCCAAGATTTTTTTTTAAAAATAATATTTTTATTAGAAGTAGACATATTATAAAGTATAGTTACATATTATAGTCAAAAAAACTTTTCATGTAGATGTCATACATTATTAAAATTTTCAATTGTCGATTACTCCTGCTTCTAGTGGGGTTTTTTTTATATAGAAAAAGAAAGATAGAGAGAAAAAAGAGTTACACATATAAAAATAAAAAAGGTGGAATGGATTACTTATTACCAAGATTTTATTGGCGTTACTAAGATTGCCGCGTACCCGGCAGTTGGTGAGTATCGATTAACTTCTATTTTGCAATTCACCCAGATGATGCCCATCTTTGACTTGGTAACTGACGGGAAGGTGTGATTTCTGGTAGCTTTAATCTTGGAGTAGAATTGCAATAGAGGAAAGAGTGGTGTGACATCAAATGATCGCACACGTCAAGTCACACAGAGATCATATAGAGGGGGAACAAAGTCCGAAGTGCACCCCGCAGTACCTCGATGCGGTGGAACTGTCTCTTCAATTGAAGTTTTGGAAACAATTTCCGGTAGCCCTTCCCGACAATAAAGGATACTTGACATGACATCATTCTGAAGAAGGGTTAGAAACATAGACAATATGTGCAGGAGTAGAGGCCATTCGGCCCTTCGAGCCTGCACCGCCATTCAATATGATCCTGGCTGATCATCCAACTCAGTATCCCGTACCTGCCTTCTCTCCATATCCTCTGATCCGTTTAGCCACAAGGGCCACATCTAACTCCCTCCTAAATATAGCTAATGAACTGGCCTCAACTGACTTCTGTGGCAGAGAATTCCAGAGATTCACCACTCCCTGTGTGAAAAATGTTTTTCTCATCTCGGTCTTAAAATATTTCCCCCTTATCCTTAAACTGTGACCCCTTGTGCTGGACTTCCCCAACATCGGGAACAATCTTCCTGCATCTAGCCTGTCCAACGCCTTAAGAATTGTGTACGTTTCTGTTAGATCCCCCCTCAATTTTCTAAATTCTAGCGAGAACAAGCCGAGTCTATCCACACTTCATATGAAAGTCCTGACATCCCAGGAATCAGTCTGGTGAACACAATACTTCAGGTGTGGTCTCATCAAGACCCTGTACAACTGCAGTAGTACCTTCCTGCTCCTATACTCAAATCCTTTTGCTATGAAAGCTAACTTCACTGAAAGCTAACTTGGCTTTCTTCACTGCCTGTTGCACTTGCATGCCCACTTTCAATGACTGGTGTACCATGACACCCAGGTCTCGTTGCATCTCCCCGTTTCCTAATCGGCCAATCGTAACTGTCACTGTATGTCATGTTGTTACTTGTGGGCGGAGCACCAAGGCAAATTCCTTGTATGTGAATACTTGGCCTATAAACTTACTTACTTACTTCAATTAAAGTTTTGGAAATCAGTCAATTTAACTAAAGGCAAAATGATATTGTATCTGGAGGGCAGGTTTTAATTCCACGGTAACCACAGAGGTGTTCCGTTGACGAAAATAAGAGACGGGGGTAATTTTGACAGAAACATGATTAGGTTCGAGATGTTTAATCATTCTATATCCGCTCCGCAATACTACTGCACCTGCTGGGATAATGTGATGCCGGAACCCAGCCAGTTTAAGGGCACTAATTTGAAACACTGGCCAGACCAGTTGCCGCCGCACTTACTCCTTTAACATTTCACATTCCTACTATCCACTGTGACTTTGTGTGTTCCACCAATTTCACTGGAACAAGGGAACCCACTACAACGTCACTGTACACGATATCGAACAGTGCAAACACGGGGAAGTTGCCGATCTCTCTTCGTTTCATCCCGTAGAATGCACTGGTGAACGTGGCCGTCACGGTACCAATTACTCGCGCCTTAATAATCCGTCAGCAGAGGGCGATCACTGAACTTGAAATGAATATAGGGAGTTTCGTGAGACATACAGCCAGTTTGTCAAATATTCAAGCACAAACGGCAATTCTTCTGAATTACCGGGCACACCGAGCATAGCCAGGATGGGGTAGTATATCTTTTGGATCGCATATATGACTCTAACAATCCATAATTCGTTCATTTCCTTGACACCGTTTATCCTCCAATGGCATTTAGGTTAATTCCTTATTTGATTGTGGAATGGCTCATTGGAAAGGTTCCCTTATTTGAAGGAACGGATTATCCCTGCGGGACCTTTGTGTGTCATTAGCTCCATGTTGATCACAGTCACTGAGCAAGCCTGTTGTTCACAGAATGTTGCATTATATTGTGAAGAAAGAACCACGTGATATTCAGGTGAAGATCCACAACGCCTTACAATTGTTCGAGCACGTCGGGGAAAACAAATATTGACCGCATATGTATTCTCCCTCATCGCGATTCTGCAAACCGCTCACCTCCCACGCCCAGTCGGTTGACGTTGCCTGTCAAAGTTAAATCAAAACCTCAATATCTACACGGAAAGTTACGATACGAGCCCTATTGTTGTTGCATCTTTGCTTTCGCCATTATTTTTTGTACATGAAACACTACCCACATTAATGATATGCGGTGCATTCAAGAATGCGTTCGTGGTGATTTTTTTCTGCACAGAGACGCTCACGATTCCATCATCAGCGGTTCTTTAAATGCCCAGTCACTGATTTGTCTTAACTTGTCTTGGCCAATCCTATACCGAGATTCATATACTTGGTCGGACTATATTGTAATAGTTAAACGTGATCTCCATGCATTTTTGAAATAATGTTTAACACTGACTGACTCGCGAGTTTATTCGTTTATGAAAGAACTACAGATGCTGGAAAAATAGAAGGTAGACAAAAATGCTGGAGAACTCAGCGGGTGAGGCAGCATCTGGGTAGGAGAGGAATAGGCCACGTAAAGAAGGTTCTCGAAGAGGGGTCTCGTCCCGAAACGTCGCATATTCCTTCTCTCTCTAGATGCTGCCTCACCCGCTGAGTTTCTCCAGCATTTTTGTCTATCCATGAGATGATTCCATTGTCCCAGCCAGCAGTGGCAAACAGTCATGGTCAGAGAGTAATAAAACATAAAACAGGCCCTTCGGCACAACTTACCTACAGCGGCCAACATGTCCACGCTACACTGGTCCCATTTGTCCTAAATCTGTCCTGTCCTCGTATCTTTCTAAATGTTTGTTAAACGTAGGGATAGTCCCCGCCTCAACTGCGTCCTCTTGCAGCTTGTCCAATGCAGCCATCCTTTGTGTGAAAAGGTACCCCTTAGATTTACATTAAATCGCTTCCCCTTCATTCACCTGCTCTGGGCAAGATACTTTGTGCATCTCATCGAGTTATAGCGTATTACAGTGTGCAAACAGGCCCCTCGACGCAACTCACCCACACAGGCCAACAATGTCCCAGCTATATAAGTCCCGCATGCCTTAACCCCCTAAACCCGTACTATTCATGTAACTGCCCAACAGATTTTTAAACGATGGGGCAGTCCCTGCACCAACTACATCCTCTGGCAGCTTCTTCCATACACCCACCACCCTCTGTGTGAACAAGTTATCCCTCCGATTAGTTATTAAATATTTTCTCCTTCACCTTGAACCTATGTCCTCTGGTCCTCAATTCTCCCACTCTGGGTAAAATACTCTGCACATCTACTCGATCTATTCCTCTCATGATCTTGTATACTTCTATAAGGTCTCCCATCCTCCTCCGTCGAATAGAGACCCAGCCTACTCAATGTCTCCCTGCAGCTCACACCCTCTAATCCTGCCAACATCCTCTTAATTGGTTTCTCCACCCTTTCAAGCTTGACAATATATGTCCTATAACATGGTGCCCAGAACTGAACACAATATTCTTAATGCAATCTCACGAACGTCTTATACAACTGTAGCATGACCTTCCAAACTCCAAATTCAATACACTGACTGATGAAGGCCAAAGTGCCAAAATCCGTTTTGACCACCTTATCTACCTGCGACTCAACCTTCGAGGAACCATGCGCCTATACTCCTAGATCCCTCTGCACTAGAACACTGCGCAGAGACCTACCATTTACTGTGTAGGCCCTGCCTTTGTTCGACGTCAATAAATGCCACAGCTCCCACTTTTCTGTATTAAATTCCGTCAACCATTCCTCCGCCAACCTGGCAAATCGATCTAGATCCCGCTGCAACCTTTCACAACTATTGTACTAACTGCAAAACTACTAACTTTTGTATCTTCAGCAAACTTGCTGATGATGCCCTGTATGTTCTCATCCAAATCATTGATGGAGATGACTAACAGTCACAGGCCTCGAGTCTGAGTAGTGACTTTCCACCATCACACTCTGCCTACTTCCATGGTGCAAATGTTCTATCCGTTCAGCTATCTCTACTTGGATCCCATGCAATCTAACCTTCCAGAGCAGCCTACCATGCGGAACCTTGCCGAACGTCTGACTGACGTCCATGTACACAACATCTACAGCTCTGCCCTCATCAACCTTTCTGGTCAAGTCTTCAGCAAAAACCAATGGATTTGTGAGATACGACCTCCCACGTACAAAACCATGCTGACTATCCCTAATCACCCCTTGCCCATCCAAATGTCTGTATAACCTATCCCTCCGAATATTCCCCAGCTACTAACCGCTACAAATGTTAAACTCCACTACAAATGTTAAACTAAACTAACCACTATAGATGTGAAACATATTTTCTGTGTTTCTATGTAACTCACCAGATGACGCCAGATGAGGTGATAACGTTCAAACATGTGCCAATGATGCCGTCATGACAAGATGGAAATGGAGATGCAACAGACCAATGGTGGACAGAAAACAGCTCAGGCCCTGACATTTGTTTCACATTAACCCCATGCCATTTACGTTTTACACAGCAAACTAGCAGATGATTGTAGAATGACGACATCACTCGACCAAAACCCCATTGTATCAGGCAAAGAAATGGTGGCAAGAAAGCAGTTTAGGCCTTGAGATGTATTCTCCATCAATTCAATCCAATTATTTTGTGACCGGCAAACTAGCAGGTAAGTGAACGGAACGGTACCGTGTCCGAATCCACAAAAAATCTGACATGTCGAGATTCCCGTTTATATATAGTGTTGGGCCGAACCTTTTCCAAAGCAGCTCATTCCCAACCAATGGGATTTATACTGAATCACTCGTGTGACCTTCAACATTACCTGGTGGCCTTTGACACTGTTACCGAACGTGTCACTCAGTGACGTTGATGATTTACTGAGAGGGGGATCGCCCACCGCCAGGAAGCACAGTGATGATGAGCGGTCAAAACATGGTGGGAGATACGACAAGGAAAACAATGCAAGTGCTGTTCTCCTGTAGAGGTCGAGTGGCGGAATATTAGAATCAAGGAACTTGAAGAGAACCGAACGAGACCATTTGGACATCGGTTTGCAATGGTTCAAAATATGAATCCACCTGAATAGACCTTCCAGATCTGTGTCCATGGCCCCGGGACAGGGGATGGAAGTGAGGTGAGGATGATGAGGTAAATGAGGAGGAGGGAGATGGGGCGGGGATTAGCGTGGAGATGGGAAATATATGGGGGGGGGGGGGGGGGGGGAGGAGGGGGCAGCGTGGTGGGATTGAGGGAGAGGAGGGGGTAGGGAGGGTAGTTGCCACGTCTACACTCCCTCTTTCGCCCCTCCCTCTCTACCTCATTCCCACCTCTACCCCCTCCCTATCTGCCCCATCTCCCTAGCTATCCTTCTTCGCTACCCTCTCCCTCTCCACCCCGTCCCTTGCTACCCCCTCTCTCTCTCTCTGCCCCTCCCTGTTTATCACCTCCCCCCCCCCCCCACCCCATGGATTGAAGAGGGAGGGTGAAAAGAGGAAAGGGTGCGGAGGGGGGTGAGGAGAAATGAGCCGCGTCTGCGCAGTTGTGGGCTATGCGTGAGTGGTGTAATATTGCGTCGGGGGAACGTGTGAGTGGTGGAATCTGGCGTTGTGGTCGCGAACCCAACGGGTCTGCACTTGGTCAAAGTAACATTAAACTTGTCGTAAATAATTTGTTGCACGGCAATCCACGATTAACCGACGATCTGTCCGAATCCACAGATATTCTGAGTTGTTGAGATGCTGGTCCATGGATTGTTTTGGGCCGAACCTTCTTCAAGGTAGCTCAAACCCGCCCATTGAATTTGATACCGAGTCGCTCTGGTTTCCGTTAATTTTACCTGATGGCCTTTCACATTGTTACCGAGTCTGCCAGTGATGCTGTGGGCTAACAGTGGAGGACCACCCGCCGCCCTCATGCACAGGGGTGAAGACTGTGTAATTCCATCAACAATATCCCATCGTGCGTCATGCTATCAGTTCTACCCCATTGTGGATCACTCCATCAGTACTGCACAACGATGTGTCCGTCAATTAGTACTACACACAATTTGTCTCTCCGTGACTACTCCTGTGCGGATGGGATATCGAAGGACGAGAAGTCGAAGCCAATAAATGGAAGCTAGGGTACCGAACGGACACTATGCCGAAAGGATACCAAACAGAACGGGCATGACGTCACTCCATCACTAATACCCCATAGTGTGTCAATCATTCAGTAAATCCGCACTGTGTGTCACTCTGTCACACGATGATTCATTTTATCAAGCCCAGAATACGATAATCGATCAGTACTGCCCCAAAGTGTCTCGTTCTGCTGTACACCCCATAGTGTTTCATTCCATCTGTAATACCCCATAGTGTGTCTATACATCAGTACTACTAACGGTGTCACTCAAGCAGCATTCCCCACAGCGTGTAGCCGCATCAGTACTGCTACATGGTGTGTACATCCATTATTTATCGGCAGTATGTAACTGCCGCAGGCATTCCCACTTTGTCACTCCATCGCTTCCACTACACCGTGTGCCAGTTGATTGGTACCATAACACAATGCTTCGCATTCTTAGTATTACCCCACTCCATCAGAATGACCGCATATTATATCACTTCATCAGCACTACTTCACAGCGTGTCACTCCATTAGTACTACCCCACAATTTGTCTCTCTGTGAGTAAAAACATAGAAACATAGAAAATAGGTGCAGGAGTAGGCCGTTCGGCCCTTCGAGCCCGCACCGCCATTCAATATGATCATGGCTGATCATCCAACTCAGTAACCTTTACCTGCCTTCTCTCCATACCCCCTGATCCCTTTAGCCACAAGGGCCACACCTAACTTCCTCTTAAATATAGCCAATGAACTGGCCTCAACTACCTTCTGTGGCAGAGAGTTCCAGAGATTCACCCCTCTGTGTGAAACATGATTTTCTCATCTCGGTCCTAAAGGATTTCCCCTCTATCCTCAAAATGTGACCCCTTGTCTTGGACTTCCCCAACATCGGGAACAATCGTCCTGCATCTAGCCTGTCCAACCCCTTAAGATTACTCCTGTGCGGATGGGAAATCGAAGGACGAGATGCCGAATCCAATAAATGGAAGCTAGCGTACCGAACCGACACGATGCCGAATTAATACGAAACAGAACGGTAATGACGCCGAAAGGATATCTAGATTGGTTATTTCCTGTAAGTTAATTGTAGTACTTGTTAGTAGTGGCTCCGCCTAATATGTGTTATATATTAACAAGAGCTTGCCTACGCCATTCAGTATGAGCAGCTGCTTGGAACTGTAATGTCATGTACATCGATGCTATAAGTAGATTTAATAAACATGTGTTGTATTTTGATAAGTGTTTGACTCGACTCATTACATGGTGTCAGACGTGCTGCAACAGGTACAAAGCATGGTTTATTGGCCTGGCATGAGCAAGTACATACGCGACAAAACCGAAGTTTGCGCTGTCTGTAAAACCCTGACACCACATCAGCAGAAACAGCCTATACTGCCGCTTCCAGTTCCTCCTCTCCCGTGGTCCACGTAAGCCACTGATATATTCGAATGGCGTGGGAAACACTATCTGGTTCTTGTTGACTCTTATTCATTCGGGTTGGTTCAACATCGATTTACTCAAAACCATTACACATGAAGCGTGTACAGTTTTGGTCTCCTAATTTGAGGAAGGACATCCTTGTGATTGGGGCAGTGCAGTGTAGGTTCATGAGATTGATCCCTGGGATGGCGGGACTGCCATATGAGGAAAGATTGAAAAGACTAGGTTTGTATTCACTGGAGTTTAGAAGGACGAGGCGGGGTCTTAAAGATACATATAAACTTATAAAAGGACTGGATAAGCTAGATACTGGAAAAATGTTCCCAATGTTGGGCGAGTCCAGAATCAGGGGCCACAGTCTTAGAATAAAGGGTAAAGTAAAGTCTTAGTATTTAAGGCTGAGGTGAGAAAAAAACGTTTTCACCCAGAGAGTTGTGAATTTATGGAATTCCCTGCCACAGAGGGCAGTGGGGGCCAAATTACTGGATGGATTTAAGAGAGAGTTCGATAAAGCTCAAGGGGCTAGTGGAGTCCAGGGATATGGGGAGAAGGCATGCACGGGTTATTGATAGGGGACGATCAGCCATGATCACAATGAATGGCGGTGCTGGCTCGAAGGGCCGAATGGCCTCCTCCTGCTCCTATATTTTATGTTTCTAAGTTCAACTACATGAGAATTCAAACGTAAATTACTAGTTATGCATCGTAATTATCTCATTTACAAGGCATCGCCCGCTCCGCTCCGCTATAGCGCTCCAGCACTGTGCCGCCACCGAAGCCGAGGTGCTGGGTGGTATGTGCTTAAAGGTATTATCTGTGAGCGATCAACCATGATCACAATGAGTGGCGGTGCTGGCTCGAACGGCCGAATGGTCTCCGCCTGCAAATGTTTTCTATGTTTCTATGTTTCTATGAATCGGTTATTGAGAAGTTGCGGCGCCACTTCTCCTTGCACCCTTCCCCTGCAAGTCATGTGTCCAACAATGCCAGACAGTTCACGAGCCAGTCTTTCAAAACCTGGCAAAACTACGGGACTTCCAACATATTACCATCAGCCTTCAGTTCCCACAGTCCAACAGATTCGTCGAACGCGCAGTCCGAGGCGCTAAACAACGAATGGAGTGGTCATACCTTGCAAAATCGGACGTATACCAGGACCTGCTCAACTTAAGGAACTTTGCAAGGGATCCCATACTGGGTTTCCCAGCCCAACGAGCCAAAGCTGTGCTCCCCTGCCTGTGTCCCATCAGCTTTTGCAGCCATAGGTTCTATCTCCGCCAGCAGTCCAGAAACAACCACAATTCGAACGGAATACCTTGAAACTGTTTTTTTTTCCTCACGAATCTAGTAAGCCACTTAAAACCTCTCGTCAGTGGACAGGTGGTTCACCTCCAGACGAACAGGGGCTATGGCCGTCTGAGTCTACGGCCCTGCCAAAGAACCGCGCTCTTATCTGGTTGAAGTGGACGGAGCCATTTACAGATGCAACCGTCAACAAATCTTTCCAGTGAAGGAACCGCGTCCTGCGACTCCATATCCTGTTGTCTCGCGTTTTGTGTAACCTCTCACTGCAGGTCCTGCTGCTCCACTATCAGCGAACGTTTCCACCCCCCCCCCCCCCCCCCCCCCCCCCCGCGTTCGGCGACCAGCTCGCCTATCTCATCACCTCCCCCCTCCCCACCCCACGGCTCCCCGGTCATTTCCCCCATTCCCTCCCCGGTATCTTCCCCGGTGGAAGGAGGTGAGGTGGATTCGTACCGGACGGGTTAGCAGGCCACCCATTAGATCCTGTGATTTTGTGTAACTATACAAACTTCCCCGTCTGCGTTATTAAAGTTATGCCACCTGCTAAGCCTCTTGTGAGTGAATTTATGAACCTGGTTGAATCCTTCAATCGGACTCTACTTACTCTCCCCATCTAAGATGGCGGACTGCGGGGGTGATGCGCCGTTGTGTATGGCCGCTCCTCCTGCAGTCCGTCCTTTCACCCTTATTTATTTTTATTTTTAGTCCTGTTGGAGGTCTTCTGTTATGTGGTGGGTGGGGGAGGGGAAGGGGGAAATTATTTTTAACCCCAGTCCTACCTGGTCGGAGATGCGGTTTTTCTCCGAACCGCATCTTCGTCCTCTCTGTGCGGCCTACGAACGAACTGGAGCAGCGCTGGAGCGGCGTTTCCTGCGGGGACTGCAGCTTCGACGGCGGTTGTAGATGCTGGGACACCTACAAGGAGCGGGCGATGCCTTGCCGGGTCGCCTTGCGGTAAGCTCCGGGGCACTGTTACCGCCGACAGCACCGCAGAGCCTGGGATCCGAGATCGCCAGAGTCGGAGGTTCGGCCGGCGCGGCCTGTGAACTTTGGTCGTTGCAGTCTTCGCGTCGGGAAGCGGCCGCTTCAGTCCAGGCCGCTGATGGATGTCACCGACGCCGATGGTCCAGCTTCGCGGCAGGAGGGCCTGAAGACACCGGGCTGGCTGAGGAGGCCAGATATAGGCCCCGACCTCGGGTGGACTATGAGGGGGAGAACTGGTTATTTTTGGTGCCTTCCCTCACAGTGAATTCTGCTGTGGGGGGACGTTTCATGTTGATTTCTATAGTGTACTGTTTCTGTGTCTTTTTTCTTATTCTCTTTTTTTGATTTGTATGGATTTATTGCATTGATCTGTTCAATTAATTTAATCAATCTTTGTAAAGCACTTTGGTTCAAATACTGGTTTTGTTGGAAAGTGCTATATAAATAAATATTATTATTATTATTATTATTATTACCAATGGACCCACGCACAAGCTTGGCCATACATTAGACCTGGCGCTATCGCCTGGTCTCCCAATTTGTAATATAGAAATTATTGATGCTTATCTGTCAGATCATGGCGCATTTATGTTTGCGGCATTCTCTCCCTCAAAATCTCATCTCCCTGTTCGCTGCTCGCGCTACATAAACGCATCGATTGCCCTTAAGTTCTCTGAGGCTCTCATTGCTGCTCCCGACATCTGCACCATCGAGGCTTCTCCCCTTCATCGCAGCACTGACAACCTCATTTCTTATTCAATACCACTTGCTCTTCCATCCTGGACTCTGATGCTCCCCTTAAAATGAAAGAGCCTTAAGGGCCTATCCCACGAGATGCGACCTGCGTGCGGCAAGCGCGAACAAACCGGGGGCCGCGCAGTGGTCGAGTGAGTGACGTGATGTTCGAGCGAAGTCCGCGGGAAGTTCGCGCGTGACGTACGGCGTCAAGACGCTGCGTACGGCGTCAAGGCGCTGCGTACGGCGTCGATGCGGCTGCGGGCCGGCGGGCCGTTGTCGCGCGGAATTTTTGGACAGTGTCAGTTTTTCGAGCCCCGCGCGATGCCTGGAACAGCTCCGCACAACTCCATACGTTTCCGACGATCGAAGTGGGACCGTCCCCGCGAGGCCGTACGGCTCAAGCGACCACGTTAGGTCGCGCTTGCCGCATGGAGTCGCATGCGCGTGGGACAGGCCCTTAAGCCTAAAGCTTGGCCTTGGTTCAATTACGCCGCCAGAGCCCTAAGAAGAAAGTGCAGAAAATGAGAACGGAAGTATACCTGATAAGTTTCAAATTTCCTTTGAACTTCTGAGAAACAATCTTCACAAATACCAGGAAGCAGTAAAGCCTGCGAGAACACTATATTTTTTCCGACCTTATTTCCCAAAACACCCATAATTCCAAGGTCTTATTTAGTACCATTACCTCTATCATATGTCCTGCCCCCAGTACCTGCTTAGCTGGGTCCCCTTCTAAATGCGAAGAATTCTCTACATTTTGCACCAGCAACATTTAGGACATTAGAAATAATATTTCCCCTCCCATCCGTGACCTAGCTGTCTCATTGGTCTGGTCTTCTAAATTAGACCGTTTCCAACCCGTTACTCTACCCTCCCTTGTAAAGCTGGTCTCCATTTTGAAGACTGCAATCTGCCCTGTTCACGTTGTCCCCACTGCCCTTCGGAAGGATGTCATTGCAATAACCGGTCCCAGCATCCACTCTATCATCAACAGTTCTCTGGCCACTGGCGCTGTTCCAACCTGTTTCAAGCACGCGGTGGTCCAGCCCCTCCTGTGAAAAAACCTAACCCAGACCCTACCTTGCCTACTAACTACAGAACAATTTCCAAATTGCCTTTCCTTTCAAAAGTCCTTGAAAATGTAATTCTAAATCAACTTATGCCTTACCTACACCAAAATACCATACTGGAAATTTTCCAATCTGGTTTCAGGGCCCACCACAGCACAGAGTCAGCCTTGTTGAAGGTTCACAACGACCTGCTTATCGCCATCGACTCCGGCGACTGTGCAATCCTGCTCCTTCTCGACCTCAGCGCAGCATTTGATAAAGTGGACCACACCAATTGACCTTCTCCGGTACGGGGCCTGTGTTGATGGCACTGCCCTGAGCAGGTTCGTCTCCTACCTCAAAGTTTCTATATCAAAATAGGCAACTCGTTCTCTTCCGCAGCTAGCTTTTTCTGCCGCGTTCCACAAGGCTCCATTGTCTTCTCTCTGTATATGCTCCCCCTCGGCCAAGTCATTCAAAGGCATGACATTTCTTTCCACTGCTATGCAGACGACATACAACTCTATCTCCCCCTGAAACCCAACAAGCGATCATTTCTACTCAGCCTCATGCAATGCCTCGAGGATATAAAGTGTTGGATGGCCCACTTCCTCCAACTAAACGAGAGCAAGTCTGAGGACATCCTACTCGGCCCCTCGGACTCCATCAAAACGGTAAGAAACAGCCTTGGAAGCCTAACCTCCTTACTCAAACCGCACGTCAAAAACCTGGACGTGATATTTGCCTCCGCATTAAAGTTTGACAAACAAGTCAATGCTGTGGTAAAACCTAGCTCCTTCCAGCTTCACACGGCAGCTAAATCAAACCATTCCTCCAATTAGACGACCATGAAAAAATCATCCATGCATTCATCTCCTCTCGCCTTGATTGTTGCAACTCCCGACACATTGGCATCAGCCAGTAATCTCTGTCTCGATCGCAAGTGATCCAAAACGCCTTCTTACGGGTACCCGTACAAGGGACCACATCACCCCGACTCTGGCCTCTCTCCACTGGCTCACAGAATCAACTTCAAGCTCCTCCTATATGTATACAAAGCCGTTAACGTATACCCCCCCCCCCCATATCAAAAATCTTCTAAGCAACCATTCTACCTCCGGGTCCCTCCGGTCGGCCCACTTGGGGCCACTGACTATCCCACGTTTAAGATCAGGGGCGACCGCGCTTTTTGCGTTTGCAGCACCTAGACTGTGGAAAAGCATCCGTTTTCTTCATCAAAACTGCCCCCTCCACTGACTCCTTTAAGTCTAGACTTAAAACCTATTTCTAGTCCAAGCGTTTCTTGAGGTCCTCTGAGGGAGCGCTATAAACAGTTTGTGTATGTATTGCTAGGTCTGTGTACCGTTGTATGTAGCACGTTAATACCTGCACTGATGTAAAGCACTTTGGTCAAGGAGAGTTGTTATTACGTGTGTTATACAAATAAAATTGACCGGAAACCTGAACGGAAAGCCTATTTCATACAGGTAGCATTTCAACAGCGATAGAAAATATGTTTTAATGTTCAGGATTCCACCGCTCCAGCTTGTCGGCCTGTGGACTCTGGTGCATCCTCGACCTCTCGAGCTGTCCCCACCGGTACATCTGCTGATGGCCACACCGGACCTCCACTGCTGCTTTCGCTGGCTCCCCCGGGCCTCACCGTTATTTTCGATCACGGCCGGCCACTCCGGACCTCCGATGCCGCTGCTGGCCCAGCCGTTGCTGTTGCCTCCGCTGGCTCGCTGCCAAGTCGACTACCGCTGCTCCGCTGGCTTGCCTGCCCGCTGGCTCCACAGCCCTCCCGGCTGCTACTGGAGGGCTGCTGCTCGGCTCGTCGCTGGCTCCCGTGGACATCCTGCGGAAGGTGAGCCGCTGCTAGTTTCTGCTGCTGGTCCCCGCTGCTCCAAGTGTCGGGATTGTGCCCCGCGGTCGGGGGCTGTCTCCGCGCTGTGCTCCGCTTCTCTCGCGCGGTCTTCCTCTCCCGTGGTCAGCTTTCTCCACTCTCGGCCGTCTCACGCGACCGTGCTTTCTCATATTTCTCCCCGCGACCGGGCTAATTCTGCTCCCGACCGGGCTGAAGTGCTTGAGTGCTGTGTCCTGCTTCTCTCGCAAGGACCCACTCTTCGCTCGGGACTGGACTTCCTCTCACGTCCGGGCTTTCCCCGCTCTCGCCGTCTCTTGCGAGCGGGCGTTCTCGGCTTCTGTCCGCTTCTCTCGCGGGCCTGTCCGCTTTTTTCCGCTCACGGTCGGACTGGCTCTGCTCCCGACCGGGCTTTCTCTTCACCCCCCCCCCCCCCCCCCACCCCCACCGGGGCTGACTGTTCCCGGCCGGGCTGAAGACTCGGCTGTTTTCGGTGCTTCTCTGGACCTATCCGTGGCCTACACGGTACCTGGCCCTGACCTGACGTCTGTTGCTGCTACTAGGGCTGGCCGTGGTCTATACGATCCTCTTTCGTCGGTGGCTTTTCCGGACCTGTCCGTGGCCTTCACGGTACTAGGCCCGTACCCGACGTCTGTGGCTGCTGCTTGGGCCTGGCTGTGGGCTGCACAGCCCTGGAAAACGTTCCAGGTAAGCTGACACCGTCGCTCCTAGCTTATAGCTGTGCTCGGTGACCCTTATGCCCCTGTTCCACTTAGGAAACCTGAACGGAAACCTCTGGAGACTTTGCGCTCCACCCAAGATTTCCGTGCGGTTCCTGGAGGTTGCAGGTGGTTGCCGGAGGTTGCAGGTAGTAGAAGCAGGTAGGAAGACTGACAAAAACCTCCGAGAACCGCATGGAAACCTTTGGTGGGGTGCAAAGTCTCCAGAGGTCTCCGTTCAGGTTTCCTAAGTTGGACAGGGGCATTACTGCCCTGCTCGGCTTCCCTGCGCTCTTCTCTGAGCTATTGCTTCCCGTTCCGACTTTTTTTTCTTTTTGGCGCCTATTCAAAACCATTTGGCCCAAATCTTTTGGCTTGGTGCTGTTCCACTTTGTTTCCTAATACTACTTCTATTTTTAACTTGTTTTCTTTTTTTCTTGGCTGTTCTTGTTCTTATCTTTTTCGTTCTTTTATCCTCGTCGCCGATTGTTGTGTATTTGGATGCTTGGAACAGATTTAATAAGGCTCGGACACGGGAGTAATCTAACACGCTTCTTTATTCCAGGACGCCAACTTGAGTCTCCCCTCGCATATGCGTATCTGCACAGGACA
>NW_026576450.1:45000-99051 GCF_028641065.1 Leucoraja erinaceus | reverse complement strand
ACTCTCTCTCTCTCTCTCACAAACCACACGTAAGGCTTGTGGGGGGTGTGTGTATATGAGTGTGTGTGTATGTATGAGTGTGTGTGTATGAGTGTGTGTGAGTGTGTGTGTGTGAGTGTATATGAGTGTGTGTGTATATGAGTGTGTGTGTGTGTGTGTGTGTGTGTATATGTGTGTGTGTATGTGTGTGTGTGTATATGAGTGTGTGTGTGTGTATGATGAGTGTGTGTGTATATGAGTGTGTGTGTGTGTATGTGTGTGTGTGTGTATGTATATGTGTGTGTGTGTGTGTGTATGAGTGTGTGTGTGTATATATATGTGTGTGTGTGTGTATATGAGTGTGTGTGTGTATGAGTGTGTGTATATGAGTGTGTGTGTGTATATGTGTGTGTATATGAGTGTGTGTGTGTATGAGTGTGTGTATATGTGTGTGTGTGTGTGTGTGTATATGAGTGTGTGTGTGTGTGTGTGTGTGTGTATGTGTGTGTGTGTGTGTCTATGAGTGTGTGTGTCTATGAGTGTGTGTGAGTGTGTGTGTGTGTGTGTGTGTGTGTGTGTGTGTGTGTGTGTGTGAGTGTGTGAGTGTGTGTGTGTGAGTGAGTGTGGTGAGTGTGTGTGTGTGTGTGTGTGTGTGTGTGTGTGTGTGTGTGTATAGGTAGAGCCAGTGTGAGTGTGTGTGTGGTCAACGGGACCGCGCGTGTGTGTGTATCACCAGTGTGGTGGTGGCGCGGCGATGGCCACGTGGGTGTGTGGAGTGTGTGTGCAGAACGGGCGTGACAGGGGGTGTGGGGTGTGGTGTGTGCTGCTGGGCTGAGTGTGTGTCCGTCCGTGGTGTCGGTCAGTCGCAGCTCCCTGTTAATGGATGACAGCTATCCTCGTGTCAACATGGCCCCGAGCCAGTCTTGTTATCAGTGTGGTCACTGGCCGAGAGGCCATCACGCTGTGTACATCACTGCCTCACGAGCCCCCATCCCCCACACCTCCGCTCCACCCCTCCACCCCCTGTGTGTCCTCCACACCCCCCCCCCCCACCCCCATGATAGTGTTGGCCCTTCGAGGTGTGCACTGCCATGTCAATAGACAATAGGTGCAGGAGTGTGTGTGTCATGGTGTGTGTTCGAGTGTGTCAATGGCTGTATCACCCACAAATCAGTTGTGTGTATTCTCCCCATATCCCCTGTGTGTGAGTGTGTGAGCCGTGTGTGTAGTGCTCTGTGTCTTGAAAGTATCCAGAGAACCGGCCTGTGTGTGTGTGGGTGTGTGTGTGTACCCAATGTGAGTGGTGTGGTGTGAGAAAAAGTGTTTGTGTGTCTCCGTGTAAATGGTGTGGGTGTTAAATGGGGGGGGGTGTGTGGGGGGGGATGGGGTGGAGGGTGGGGAGTGGGGGGTGGGGGGTAGGGTTGGGGTGGAGATGGGTGTGGGGGGGGGAGTGGGTGGAGGGGGGGAGGGGGGTGTGTGGGGGATGTGTGGGGTGGGTGTGGGGGGAGATGGGTGGGGGGAGTGGGGGAGGAAGTGGAGTGGGGGATGGGGTGGTGGGTGGGGTGTGTGGGGGTGGGGTGTGTGTGGTGGGGGGGAGATGGGGGGAGTGGGGGATGGAGGGTGAGGGGGGGGATGGGGGAGGACAGGAGGGCCAAGTGGTGGGGTGTGGGGTGGTGGGGGGATGGTGGGTGGAAGTGGGGGAAGTGGAGTGTGGGGGGGGGAGTGGGGGATGGGGTGGGGGTTGGGGGGAGATGGGGGGAGTGGGGGAGGAAGGGGGAGGAGGGGATGGGGACTCCGTGGAGGGTGGGGACAGTGGGGGATATGGGGTGGGGAAAAAATGGCCCCGGGGGGAGATGGGCGGGGGGAGGTGGGGGAGGGGGGGAGCTGGGGGATGGGTGGGGGGGTTGGGGGGAGATGGGGGGAGTGGGGGTTAATGGGAAGTGGGGGAGGGGTGGAGGGTGGGGGTGGGGGATGGGGGTGGGGGTTTGGGGGGGAGATGGGGGGTGAGTGGGGGAGGGGGGGAGTGGGGGATGGGGTGGGGGTTGGGGGGAGATGGGGGGAGTGGGGGGGGGGGGGAGTGGGGGATGGGGTGGGGGTGGGGGATGGGGGGGAGTGGGGGGAGGGGTGGAGGTTTGTGGACTGGGGGAGGGGGGGGGGGTGAGCTGGGAATGGGGCGGAGTGGGGTTGGCGAGGGAAGGAATGTTTTTAGAGTCACCGTGGGTGGGGGACAGGGAGGGGAGATAGGGACGTGGGGAGGGGGGGGGGGGGTAGGGTGAGGGGAGCGCCGCGTCCAGTTCCGCTCCCCCCTCCGGGGGGGGACCGCCCGCCGTCTCCCCACCGTCTAGGTGGGCGAGCACTCGGAGCCACCGCGGACAGACTGTGTGGGGGAGGACAACGCCGCCGCCCGCAGAGTTGGCAGGTACCGGAGGGGGGTAGGTGAGGGAGGGGGGGTAGGTGGGGGAGGGGGGTGGATAGGGGAGGGGGGGTAGGTGGGGGAGGGGGGTAGGTGGGGGAGGGGGGTGGATAGGGGGGGGGGGGGGTGGAGGGGGAGGGGAGTAGGTGGTGGAGGGGGGTAGGGGGGGGAGGGGGGTAGGTGGGGGAGGGGGGTGGATAGGGGAGGGGGGTAGGTGGGGGAGGGGGGTGGGGAGAGGGGAGGGGGGGGGATAGGGGGGGGGGGGGATAGGGGGAGGGGAGTAGGTGGGGGAGGGGGGTGGATAGGGGAGGGGGGTAGGTGGGGGAGGGGGTAGGTGGGGGGGGGGGGTGGGGGGGGGGTAGGTAGGGGAGGGGGGAGGTGGGGGGGGGGGGTAGGTGGGGGAGGGGGGTGGATAGGGGAGGGGGGTGGTAGGGGAGGGGGGTAGGGGAGGGGAGTAGGTGGGGGAGGGGGTAGGATGGGGGAGGGGGGTAGGTGGGGGAGGGGGGTAGGTGGGGGAGGGGGGTAGGGGGGCAGGGGAGGGGGGGGGGGGTAGGTGGGGGAGGGGGGTAGGGGGGGGAGGGGGGAGGAGGAGGGGGAGGGGGGGTGGATAGGGGAGGGGGGGGGAAAGGGGAAGAGGTTAATGTTAAATAGAGGGGAGATCTGTTGGCCTCTTCACTCACATTCTGTCTGACTGGGAAGATGAACGATACATACGGGACCAGGTCATCAAGGTGAAGTCCTCCTCCCCTCCTCCCCCTCCCCTTCCACTCTCCCTCCAGCCACCCCCCGTCTCTCTTCCCTTCACTCCCCTCCCCCTGGCCAGCCCACTCCCTACTCTCACCTCTCCCCACCCTGACATATCTCCCTCCCCTCTCACCATCTCCCACCTCCCCACACCCTCCCCCTCTCTTCAATCTCCCCCCTCCCTCTCTTTTCCTTCCCCCCTCCCCAGCTCACTCCATACGGGGGGGGGGGGTTCGGGTTCCTGGATAATGCCCCTGTCCCACTTAGGAAACCTGAACGGAAACATTGCGCCCCACCCAAGGTTTCCGTGCGGTTCCTGGAGGTTGCAGGTGGTTGCCGGAGGTTGCAGGTAGTGGAAGCAGGTAGGGAGACTGACTGTAGATTGATGGTGCATGTGAGCCAATCACACACAGGCCAGCACCACTAACTCCACCCCTCTATAACACTACTATTAATGCCCCATTCCGGCACTTCAGTTTGAGCAGCCAGGATGTATTGATAACCTGTTCAAGAAGGAACTGTAGATGCTGCAAAATCGAATGTAGACAGTCTGAAGAAGGGTTTCGGCCTGAAATGTTACCTCCTCGGTATTCACCAAGGAGAAGGATATTGAATTATGTGAGGTAAGGGAAATTAGTAGAGTAGCTATGGATGCTCTGAGTTTCAAAGTAAAAGAAGTACTGACACTTTTGAAAAATATAAAAGTGAATAAGTCTCCAGGTCCTGACAGGATAATCCCTAGGACATTGAGGGAAGTTAGTGTAGAAATAGCCGGGGCTATGACAGAAATATTTCAAATGTCATTAGAAACGGGAATAGTCCCTGAGGATTGGCGTACTGCGCATGTTGTTCCATTGTTTAAAAAGGGTTCTAAGAGTAAACCTAGCAATTATAGACCTGTTAGTTTGACTTCAGTGGTGGGCAAATTAATGGAAAAGATACTTAGAGATAATATATATAAGCATCTGGATAAAAAGGGTCTGCTTAGGAACAGTCAGCATGGATTTGTGCCTGGAAGGTCATGTTTGACTAACCTTCTTGAATTTTTTGAAGAGGTTATTAGGGAAATTGACGAGGGTTAAAGCAGTGGATGTTGTCTATATGGACTTTAGTAAGGCCTTTGACAAGGTTCCTCATGGAAGGTTGGTTAAGAAGGTTCAACTGTTGGGTATAAATGCAGGAATAGCAAGATGGATTCAACAGTGGCTGAATGGGAGAAGCCAGAGGGTAATGGTGGATGGTTGTTTGTCGGGTTGGAGGCAGGTGACTAGTGGGGTGGCTCAGGGATCTGTGTTGGGTCCTTTGGTGTTTGTCATGTACATCAATGATCTGGATGAAGGTGTGGTAAATTGGATTAGTAAGTATGCAGATGATACCAAGATAGGGGGTGTTGTGGATAATGAAGAGGATTTCCAAAGTCTACAGAGTGATTTAGGCCATTTGGAAGAGTGGGCTGAAAGATGGCAGATGGAGTTTAATGCTGATAAATGTGAGGTGCTACACCTTGGCAGGACAAATCAAAATAGGACGTACATGGTAAATGGTAGGGAATTGAAGAATACAGTTGAACAGAGGGATCTAGGAATAACCGTGCATAGTTCCCTGAAGGTGGAATCTCATATAGATAGGGTGGTAAAGAAAGCTTTTGGTATGCTGGCCTTTATAAATCAGAGCATTGAGTATAGAAGCTGGGATGTAATGTTAAAATTGTACAAGGCATTGGTGAGACCAAATCTGGAGTATAGTGTACAATTTTGGTCGCCCAATTATAGGAACGATGTCAACAAAATAGAGAGAATACAGAGGAGATTTACTAGAATGTTGCCTGGGTTTCAACAACTAAGTTACAGAGAAAGGTTGAATAAGTTAGGTCTTTATTCTCTGGAGCGCAGAAGGTTAAGGGGGGACTTGATAGAGGTCTTTAAAATGATGAGAGGGATAGACAGAGTTGATGTGGACCAGCTTTTCCCTTTGAGAATAGGGAAGATTCAAACAAGAGGACATGACTTCAGAATTAAGGGACAGATGTTTAGGGGTAACATGAGGGGGAACTTCTTTACTCAGAGAGTGGTAGCGGTGTGGAATGAGCTTCCAGTGGAAGTGGTGGAGGCTGGTTCGTTGGTATCCTTTAAAAATAAATTGGATAGGCATATGGATGAGAAGGGAATGGAGGGTTATGGTCTGAGTGCAGGCAGGTGGGACTAAGGTTAAAAAGTTGTTCGGCATGGACTTGTAGGGCCGAGATGGCCTGTTTCCGTGCTGTAATTGTGATATGGTTATTTCCTTCGCTCCATAGATGCTGCTGCACCCGCTGAGTTTCTCCAGCATTTTTGTGTACCTTCGATTTTCCAGCACCTGCAGTTCCTTCTTGAACACTGTATTGATAACCTGTTGTACTAAGTGCTGCCAAGTGCTGATTAAAGATGTGTTTAAATCACACAATGACTTTGGCTCGTGTTTACATGCGTCAGAAGTGGTCTGACCCTTCGTTTTTTATTTTTTTATCATTTGGTGAGTTTTGTTTTACTTTACGATGGCCTCCTCTTGTCGAAAGCCTGACCCTCTTGTCTTTGATGCGGATATCAGTGAACGCTGGGCTACGTTTGAACTCGACTACCAGCGCTACATGGACATTGCACACCAAAATGAACCAGATGTTGTCAAGACTTCTCTCCTGCTAAACCTTACAGGTCCAGATGCCCTTCATCGATCAAGAACATTCCAGCAGTCCGGTAGTAATCCCAACTGAATCTCCTGACGACCCCAATGTCCTGCTACATAAACTGAGCCAGATCTATGACCTGTTCACAAATCCCATTTTGGATAGGGCTCTCATCGTCAGCCCCCTGGTGAATGGGTAGACTCGTTTATTTCTGAATTGATGTATCTAGCCCAGTGTGGGAGGTTTGAGCTCATGCCGATGGATCAGCTAACGAGGGACATTTTAGTGAATGGCATTAGTGATATAAAGCTCAGATCAGACCTTCTGACACGGGCAGATTTGACGCTGGACGAAGCTGTGCACGCGTGCGAACCCAACCCTTTTTTTTTTGCTGCACTCTTCTTTGCTTTAATCAAATTCCAGACGATATCCCCGTCCGCAGTAAAGCATGCACTTTAATAACAAGATTCAGATTCAGATTCAAACTTTAATTGTCATTGTCAGTGTACAGTACAGAGACAACGGAATGCAGTTAGCATCTCCCTGGAAGAGCGACATAGAATATGATTTCAATAAATAAATCTATTTACATGCATACAGTCATAGTGTTTTTCCTGTGGGAGGAGTGTCCGGGGGGGTGGTGATTGGCAGTCACCGAGATACATTGTTGAGCAGTGTAACAGCCGCAGGGAAGTAGCTGTTCCTGGACCTCCTGGTCCGGCAACGGAGAGACCTGTAGCGCCTCTCGGATGGTAGGAGGGTAAACAGTCTGTGGCTGGGGTGAGAGCAGTCCTTGGCGATGCTGAGCGCCCTCCGCAGACAACGCTTGCTTTGGACAGACTCAATGGAGGGGAGCGAGGAACCGGTGATGCGTTGGGCAATCTTCACCACCCTCTGCAGTGCTTTCCGCTCGGAGTCAGCGGTAGAAGTTCACCAGGATCTGAGGAGACAGATGGACCTTCTTCAGTCTCCTCAGGAACAAAACCTCTGGGTCCAAATAAATGTTGTTTCAATATGCTTGCTTGTGTCTGTTTCTCAATAAAAGTTCACCGAAAGCAAAGACACAAGAGAGTGCAGATACTACAACACCCAGCAGCAAGAGGCTTGGGTTAGTCAGCCTCCACATTAGTGCTTCATGAAACAGGGCTTTGTCCCATAGGCAACGTTGTTCTTCATTGGATCTCCCATGGGCATTGAGGCCTTTCTTCCAAATGGGCTTCACTGATTCAATCAACCACCGAGTTAAATATCTGTTTAAGTGAGGCTTCTGTGTTCTCCGAACATGACCTTCCGGCAGGATTGGTCAATGGTCTGGCAACAAGCCTGATCGGTGAGCCATCTTCACGCAGATTTCAATCTTTTTATGCTCCTCAAAGCCCCGTTCTGCTCCTGAATCCTGACAAGTGCAAGTTCCGTGTTACAGCAGTTCCCTACGGCAGCCACATCTTTACTCCTGATGGCCTCAAACCCGATCCGAAGAAAGCTGCTGCCATCACAGAGATGCTTGCCCCGACAGACGTGAAAGGCTTGCAACGTTTTCTGGGCGTGGTAAACTATCTTGGAAAGTTGATACCGGACCTCAGTGAACTAAGCTCCACAGTGCAGCAGCTGACATTCTCTCTCCTGCATCTCGGGCATCTTGGGAACGACACCCCCATGAACAGGAGGATTTCACGGTCCTCGGCATTGACCCCGTGTCCAGTAAGCAACTGCACACACTGTCACTGACGATATGCTTCAAACTCTCTCCTCCATCATCAAAACAGGCTGGCCAGACAAACGGTCAGACAGGCCCATTGAGGGACAGCCTGGTACGGGATGAACTGGTGGTACAGGATGGTGTTGTGGTTAAGGGTCACAAGGTGGTGATCATCGCTGCGAGATGAATACTTCATAGAGGCACACAGTGGTCACCCAGGCACCGATTCCACACGGGCACGCGCTCGTGGTCTGTCCGGGGATGGCTGCGTACATTCAGGACCACATAGCCTCCTGCCCCACTTGCAACAACCTTGTGCCTCATCAGCAGCGGCAGCCCCGTCTGCAACAACCTTGTGCCCCATCAGCAGCGGCAGCCCCGTCTGCAACAACCTTGTGCCCCATCAGCAGCGGCAGCCCCGTCTGCAATAGCCTTGTGCCTCATCTGCAACAACCTTGTGCCTCATCAGCAGCGGCAGCCCCGTCTGCAACAACCTTGTGCCTCATCAGCAGCGGCAGCCCCTTCTGCAACAACCTTGTGCCTCATCAGCAGCGGCAGCCCCTTCTGCAACAACCTTGTGCCTCATCAGCAGCGGCAGCAGCCCCGTCTGCAACAACCTTGTGCCTCATCAGCAGCGGCAGCCCCTTCTGCAACAACCTTGTGCCTCATCAGCAGCGGCAGCCCCGTCTGCAACAGCCTTGTGCCTCATCAGCAGCGGCAGCCCCTTCTGCAACAACCTTGTGCCTCATCAGCAGCGGCAGCCCCTTCTGCAACAGCCTTGTGCCTCATCAGCAGCGGCAGCCCCTTCTGCAACAACCTCCATCATCAGCAGTGGCAGCCCCTTCTGCAACAACCTCCACCACCACTGCCCTGGACGTTGCTGACAGCAGACATTTTCCAATGGTGCGGAAAGCACTACCTCGTTCTGGTCGACTCATTTTCCAACTGGTTTCAACTTGACCAACTGACCTCCCTCACGTCTGAGATGGTCATCAAGAAGCTGAAGGGACACTTCTCCGCCTGTGGCGCTCCTGTTTGCCTGAGAACCGACAACGGTCGGCAGTTCACCAGCCACATGTTCCAGCTTTTCACAGATCGATGGAACTTCCAGCGCATCACGAGCAGTCCCGAATATCCACAGAGTAATGGACTCGCTGAACGCGCTGTCGGAAGCACCAAGCACTTGCTGGAGGGAGCGCACATCTCAAAGTCAGACCTATCTCGATCTCCTGAATCTCAGAAACATTGCCAGGGTCGGTACTCTGGGATCGCCGGCACAGCGCCTAGTGTCGAGATTGACGAGGTCTCCAGTCCCCACCGCACAACAGCAGCTGGTCCCTCGGGTGTTGAAGCCTGCCACTATCTAGAGATGTCTCCAAGACAAACATGACATCCAGAAACGATCATAGGACAGTTCCAGCAGACCAGTCGAGCCTCTACTGCTGGGCCTGGTCGGCCATCTATGTCTACGAACTTCGACTGGACACTGGCACTGGGGCTAAGTGAGTGGAGAGGCTGGGGTCTCGATCACTGGCTGGGGGGCATCAAACCCACTGGGGCCTGGGTCCTGTCCCACCCACACCCACCCCCAACACAGCCCTCTCCCTCCCTTCCACCCCCTGCTCAGGGGAGTGTCCACCCCACACCCCCACCCCCAACACAGCCCTCTCCCTCCCTTCCACCCCCTGATCAGGGGAGTGTCAGCTACAATCGCCCCCTCTCTGGGTGCTGGGCCGGGTTGGGTTTGGGGTCACTGACCGCTTGACCAACTCTCTCTCTCTCCCAGTGACCGCTCCCCTCTCCTCTCCTCCCCACAGGAGCTGGTGCGCTGCGCACACGCCCAGTGTTTGATCCTATTCCGTGACCATCGCTGCCAGTTCCACGCACTGTATTCACTGAGTGCCGACACGGGATACATACAGAGGCTGTGGGGGAACGGGCCCAAGCTGATCAGGGAGCAGATGATCAAGGGGCTGTTTAAATACGACTCTGTCCACAAGCAGTTCCACCTCATCCCCTACAAGATCCTGTCACCCAACGTGGACGCGCTCACCATCCACGGGCAGCTCTGGCCGGGCAAGAGACGTCCCGGGCCCAGCGCCGAAACGTACACTGACACTGAGGCAAAAGTGAGCGGAGAGGTCGGGGTCTCGATCACTGGCTGGGGGGCATCAAACCCACTGGGTCTGGGGCCTGTCTGAGGCGGGTCCCACCCACCCCACACCCCCATCCCCAACACAGCCCTCTCCCTCCCCTCCACCCTCTACTCAGGGGAGTGTCAGCTACAATCGCCCCCCCCCCCCCCCCCCCCCCCCCCCTGTGCCTCGGGAACAGTCCACCCCCCCGATGGTGCCTTCAGGAAGGCTCACGGCTCCCGGTAGCGGGCACAAGTCGCCGCCCTAGGCGGGAGTTGCCTGGCTTTTACCGTGACCAGAAAGCCAGGAATTTGGTCACCTTCAGCCAGGGCCCTGCTCCTCAGGGGGGGGGGGGGGAGGCTTGGGGGGTCCGTGGCTGTGACAGTGGGTGTCGAGGAGAGGCGGGTGCATGGAATGATTCCCGGACGATCCCTGATGCTTCTGAGGATTTAGACCTGGAAGTCTGTTCCATTTCACCAAAACCTCACCCGGCCAAGGAAGAAGAATTGGACAAGGAAGCGAATTCCTAGGAGGGGGAGGATTTAGTCTCCAGTCCAAAGGTTGACACTGACCGCTCGCCCCCACCCCCTGCCCGCGGGGAGCCGCAGTTAGCGGGACTGTCCCAGCCTGGCTGTAGTACATGATTCCCAGCCACCAGCAGCACCATCCCTGATGCGACAGAGGGCATCGATCATCGGGGAATGGTCCATTGGAACGAAACCTCACCCATGTTGGGTGAGAGGGCAAACGCGTGGCAGATGCAGTATAATGTGGATAAATGTGAGGTTATCCACTTTGGTGGCAAAAACAGGAAAGTAGACTGAATGGTGGCCGATTAGGAAAAGGGAGATGCAACGACACCTGGGTGTCATGGTACACCAGTCATTAACAGTAGGATTGCAGGTGCAGCAGGCAGTGAAGAAGGCGAATGGTATGTTAGCATTCATAGCAAACGGATTTGAGTATAGGAGCAGGGAGGTTCTACTGCAGTTGTACAGGGTCTTGGTGAGACCTCACACCGCCCAGGCCAAAAGCTCGAGCTTGTGAGCCCAAAGTCAAATCGGCTCATTCTGCACAATGCCTTTACCTTCCAGTGTCTGGCCGGGAAGGTGAACGAGTCCCGGCAAGAGACGTCCCGGGCCAAGTGCAGAAAAGGATACTGACACTGAGGCTAAAGTGAGTGGAGAGGCCGGGGTCTCGATTATTGACTGGGGGGCATCAAACCCACTGGGGCCTGTCTGAGGCTTGTCCCACCCACTCCACACCCCCATCCCCAACACAGCCCTCTCCCTCCCTTCCACCCCTGTGCCCCGGGGAACAGTCCACCCCCCCCCCGCGATGATGCCTCCTGGAGGGCTCACGGCTCCCAGTAGCGGGCACAGGGGGGGGTGTCGTGGCTGTGACAGTGGGTGTCGAGGAGAGGCGGGTGACCAAATTATTCTTGTTTTATTTTTTCTACGCTTTTTGTTCTTTTATTCTGTTCGAAATTAAAGAATAAAATAAAATAAAATACTAAATCTTGCAGGTCGGACAAGGACACGGGAGGGAGGTCCTGGGATAAGACACACCTGCCATTCCTGCTCCTGCCGTTGTGGGAGAAGTGCGAGGAGGGGGGGGATTCAGGCTCCAGTCCGGAGGTCCCCACTGACCGCTCGCCCCCGTCCCCGCTACTGCCCCCGTCCCCCGCCCACGAGGAGCCGCAGTTAGCGGGACCGTCGCAGCCCGGTTGTAGCGCATGGAATTTCTGGGAAGGTGACGACGGGCGTCTCAAGCCGAGGTGGGTTTTTCACCAATCTCTTCCCTCTCCAGGTGATCTCGCCGAGGCAGTCAAAGCACTTGACCCGTGCGCCCCACACACACTTACCCCAACCGCTCAGTCAGAATTGTTCAAGGGTCCCACGCCCCGGGTCCCACCCCATGCAACATGAGCCGCCTTTTACTGGAGCCTGAAGACTGTTTCTCTGTTTCTATGTTACTGTGTGTCTCTCTCCCCGCTCTCTCTCCCCCCCCCTCTCCCTCCACCACACTCGCCCTCTCCCCTCTGCTCAAATTGAAACTGAGATGTCCCTGTACTTTAGCGGGTACTTGTGAGAATTGAATCTTGAAACTTGCAGTTCGGCCGAGGAAGAATAATTGGACACGGGAGCGAGTTCCCAGGAGGAGACATTCCAGATATTACCGCCCCCGCCGTTGATGGAGGGGTGCGAGGAGGGGGGAGGCTTCGGGCTCCGGTCAGGAGGTCGACACTGACCGCTCGCCCTCGCCCCAGCCCGGCTGCAGCACGTGGATCTCGGACACCAGCAGCATCCCTGATGCTTCTGAGGATTTAGACCTGGAAGTCTGTTCCATTTTACCAAAACCTCACCCGGCCAAGGAAGAAGAATTGGACAAGGAAGCAAATTCCTAGGAGGGGGAGGATTCAGTCTCCAGTCCGAAGGTTGACACTGACCGCTCGCCCCCACCCCCTGCCCACGGGGAGCCGCAGTTAGCGGGACCGTCCCAGCCTGGCTGTAGTACATGATTCCCAGCCACCAGCAGCACCATCCCTGATGCTACTGAAGAAATTGACATAGCGAAGTGTCACATTGCGAAACCTCAGCAGTGTTGGGTGAGTGGGCAAACGCATGGTAGATGCAGTATAATGTGGATAAATGTGAGGTTATCCACTTTGGTGGCAAAAACAGGAAAGTAGACTGAATGGTGGCCGATTAGGAAAAGGGAGATGCAACGAGACCTGGGTGTCATGGTACACCAGTCATTAAAAGTAGGATTGCAGGTGCAGCAGGCAGTGAAGAAGGCGAATGGTATGTTAGCATTCATAGCAAAAGGATTTGAGTCTAGGAGCAGGGGGGTTCTACTGCAGTTGTACAGGGTCTTGGTGAGACCTCACACCGCCCAGGCCAAAAGCTCGAGCTTGTGAGCCCAAAGTCAAATCGGCTCATTCTGCACAATGCCTTTACCTTGCAGTGTCTGGCCGGGAAGGTGAACGAGTCCCGGCAAGAGACGTCCCGGGCCAAGTGCAGAAAAGGATACTGACACTGAGGCTAAAGTGAGTGGAGAGGCTGGGGTCTCGATCACTGACTGGGGGGCATCAAACCCACTGGGGCCTGCCTGAGGCTTGTCCCACCCACTCCACACCCCCATCCCCATCCCCTGGGCAAGACATCAGGTTGGTTGTTGCAAATAGTGCGGATGAGGGGGACTCTGCCCTTGTTACGAGTGGGGGGGATGGAGAGTGAGAGCAGAGACTACGGGGAATAGAAGAGGCCCCCCCCCCCACTCCAGTCCTGACCGCCCACCGTCTCCCCACCGTCTTGTAGAGAGGAATTGGAGCCGCCGGCGAAGCGCTCACGGATAGAACCGGTGACAGCGCTGCCGCCAACGACCGCAGGTACCGGAGGTGGGTAGTTGGGGGAGGGGGGGGGATAGGGGAGTGGGGTTAAGGAGAGGGGGGAGGGGGGAGAGTGGGGTTAAGGAGAGGGGGGGAGAGATCTGTTGGCCTCTTATTTGGGGGGGGGATGAAGGGTGTCGAGGGGGAGGGTCGGAGGCGGGGGTGGGGTTTGGCTGTTGTTTGACCCCCTTGTGCCCCCCCCCCCACACCGCCCAGGCCAAAAGGTCGCGCTTGTGAGCCCAAGGTCAAATCGGCTCATCCTGTACAATGCCTTCACGTTCCACTGTCTGGCCGGGAAGGTGAACGAGTCACGGCGGGAACAGGTCATCAAGGTGAGTCCCCCTCCCCTCCCCCCAGGTGGTCGCCGGGGGTTACAGGTGGTTGCCGGGGGATACAGGTGGTGGGAGCAGGTAGGGAGACTGACAAAAAAACCTCCGGGAACCGGACGGAAACCCTGGCAAAGTCTCCAGAGGTTTCCGTTCAGGTTTCCTAAGTGGGACAGGGGCATAACGTGCTGGTCACTGGTCGCTGGGCCGGGTTAGGGTTAGGGTTCGGGTTGCTGGGCTGGGCCGGGTTAGGGTTGGTGTTACTGGCCGTTTGACCAACTCTCTCTCCCAGTGACCGCTCCCCTCTCCTCTCCTCCCCACAGGAGCTGGTGGGCTGTGTGCATGCCCAGTGCGTTGTCCTGTTCCGGGACGATGGCTGCCAGTACCGTGCATTATATGCCGTGAAATCTAACGGGAGAAATACAGAGGCTGTGCTGGACCGGCCCGAAACAGATCAGCCAACAAATGATGAGGGCCAAAAAGAGGTTTTGCCCCCTGCCCTCCAAGACCATATCTCCGAATGTCGATGCAATACAGATACACGATCATCTCTGGTAGGACAAGAAGATGACACGAGTCGACGTGCTAGGCGGGAGTTGCCTGGCTTTTACCGTGGCCTCCTGAAAGCCAAGAATTTGGTCACCTTCAGCCAGGGCCCTGCTCCTCAGGGGGAGGGGGGTGTCGAGGAGAGGCGGGTGCGTGGAGTGATTCCAGACGAGCTTACCCTCGCTCAGTCGGAATTGTTCAAGGGTCCCACGCCCCGGATCCCTCCCCGAGAGCCGGCCCCATGCAACATGAGCCACCTTTCCGAGATACCCAGCGTGCCGTTCTGTGACACGGAGAGGCGCGTACTGTACAGGCTGCTCCTGCACACCCTCCACTTCCTCGCCCTCGTCTTCCGTCCAGACACACCCTGGCGGTCCGTGTTACCACCTGACGAGGGGAGCGGTCCCCAGTGGAGGTCTCTCTACAAGGGAGTCCTCCCCCTTTACATTGGGGACCTGGGGTGGAGAGTGTTGCACAAAGCCGTGGCCTGTAACAGGTACTTGAGCCGGTTCATGGACTCGTCCTCTGCTTGTCACTTCTGCAGTGAGGAAGAGACCATGTTCCACGTGTACATGGAGTGTGAGAGGTTGCAGCCCCTGTTCGAGTATCTGAAGGGGCTGCTCCTCAAGACACAGGAGACATCCAGAGGCTGTGGGGGAACGGGCCCAAGCTGATCAGCCCGGATATGATAAAGGGGCTTTATAAATACAACTCTGGCAAAAAGAAGTTCCATCCCATCCCCTCCAAGATCCTGTCACCCAATGTAGACGCGATAACTATTCACGGGCAGCTCTGGTCGGGCAAGAGACGTCCCGGGCCCAGCGCCGAATCGTACACTGACACTGAGGCTAAAGTGAGCGGAGAGGCTGGGGTCTCGATCACTGACTGGGGGGCATCAAACCCACTGGGGCCTGGGGCCTGTCTGAAGTGGGTCCCACCTATCCACCCACCCCACACCCCCAACACAGCCCTCTCCCTCCGTTCCACCCCCTACTCAGGGGAGTGTCAGCTACAATCGCCCCCCCACTGGGTGCTGGGTCGGGTTGGGTTTGGGGTTACTGACCGCTTGACCAACTCTCTCTCTCTCCCAGTGACCGCTCCCCTCTCCTCTCCTCCCCACAGGAGCTGGTGCGCTGCACACACCACATGCAATGAGGAAAAATGCTGAGAAAATGTTTTGACTTTGAATACTAATGCACAATCTCTACGTTTATCATCAGGATATTGCTGCATACTGTCATCTTGAAGAAATTCCAGTAGATTTTATTTTGTGTCAGTGTTTGATCTTGTTCCATGATGGAGGCATGGAGCCTCATCCGAAAATTCAGCAATGAGACCCATCAACACCAACACACCAACAGTATACCACCACGGCCAACCAAGTTGCATATCAGTTGCTGCTCAATGGGAAATCCACCACCAAACAGCCAAGACCAAAGGCAGACCGACTTCAGCACTCCCAAAACACCGGACTGACTGAGCCGTTCTCCCATGAAGAGCTCAATATCACCATCAAAGCCCTCAAGACTGGCAAAGCCATCGGCCTGGACAATATTTTCACAGAGGAGATCAAGCAATTTGGACCTCTGACACGGAAGTGGGTCCTTGAGCTGATGAACAATTGCATGCTGACAAGAAACATCCCAAAGATCTGGAGGAAAACCAAAATCATCGCTCTTCTAAAACCCGGTAAAGATCCAGCATATGCAAAGAGCTTCCGAATCCCCAATCTCCCTGCTCTGCCACCCGTACAAGCTGTTTGAGCGCCTGATCCTCAACAGGCTTGCCCCAGTTGTTGAACCAGCCATCATCCCTCAACAAGCTGGATTCCGACCTGGCAAATCCACAACAAGTCAACTTCTGAATCTCACACAGCACATTGAAGACGGGTTCCAGAAAGGACTGGTGACAGGAGTCGTCTTTGTTGATCTGTCTGCCACGTATGGCACTGTGAATCACCGCCTCCTCCTAAAAAAGATCTTGGTGAATACCAAAGACCTGGCACTCACGGACCTCATCGGAGCCCTCTTGAAGGATAGGCACTTCTATGTTGTCCTTAACAACAAGCAAAGTCGCTGGTGACGACAACGGAATGGCTTGCGTCAAGGTAGTGTGCTGGATCCACTACTATATAACATCTACACCAATGACCAGCCAATGGACCAGAACACTGAGCGGTTCATCTACGCCGACGACCTCTGTGTAACATCCCAAGCTGTAGAAGTGAATCTCACCTCAGCCCTAGATGAGCTACACCTCTACTACGAGTGCAACCACCTACACGCAAACCCTGCGAAGACCCAAGCCTGCTCGTTCCATCTCAGGAACCGAGAAGCAAACAGACCCCTTAACATCACATGGTCTGAAACACCTCTTGAGCACTGCACCAACCCTGTCTACCTCGGTGTAACACTGGATCGCACTCTCTCCTATAAGGAACACGTCAAAAACACCAAACTGAAAGTTAACTCGCGAAATAACATCCTCCGGAAGCTGACCAACTCCAAATGGGGAGCCACAACACACACATTAAGATCTACTGCTCTGGCCCTGTGCTACTCCTCTGCGGAGTATGCGTGTCCTGTTTGGGAGAGATCATCCCATGCCAAGAAACTAGACCCAGCGTTGAATAACACCTGCCACTCAATCACTGGCTGCTTGAAGCCCACCAACATAAACAACCTGCACCTCCTCGCTGGCATTGCCCCTGCTGATGTGAGACGGGAAGTCACCAGCCGAGTAGAGATGACCAAGGCCACCAGTGATGAACGCCACCTCCTCAATGGACGTGTACCCCCGGCCCAACGGCTGAAGTCCAGGAGAAGCTTTCTCAGCCATGTCCAGCCCCTAATAGCATCACGGGAAGAAACCAGACTCCAACTATGGACAAAAAGGCTTGAGGATGACCTCCCTCCTACTGACATGGGTATCCCTCCTTCTGAATCCCTCCCTCCGGGCTCAGAAGCACCATGGGTCCAGTGGAAGACGCTCAACCGCCTGAGAACAGGAACAGGGCGATCAAAAGCTGCCATGGCCAGATGGGGCTATGAAACTGACCAAACCACCTGTGAATGTGGAGAAGAGGACCATACAATGCAGCACTGACTTGTCTGCCCCCTACTACCCAACCAGTGCAGCCCAAAGGATCTTGCAGTGTTCAATAAAAACACAAAGGACTGTGTAAAGGAATGGGAAACTGTTATATAACCAACCAGCTTCAAAGACACGAAAAGAAGAAGAGTTTCGTGATTATCGCTGCCAGTTCTGTACTCACTGAGCGCCGACACGGGAGACATGGCGAGGGAAGGAATGTATTTACAGTCACCGTGGTTGGGGACAGGGAGGGGAGATGGGGATGTGAGGGGGGGGGGGGGGGGGGGGGGGGGGGGGGGGGGGGGGGGGGGGGGTGGGGGGGGGGGGGGGGGGGAGAGAGAGCGCTGCGTCAGGTTCCCGCTCCTACCTCCAGTCCTGACCACCCGCCGTGTGGTGGTGTAGATGACATGTGCATGTACCTTTAATATAGTGACCTATTTTTACCTGGCCCTCCTCAATCTTCGGAACATCTCCCGCGACACTGCCTTGGGCTCGCCAGCTCAGCGGCTGATGGCTCGCACAACGAGACCTCCACTCCCTGTGACCCAGCAATCCCTCGTGCCCTCTGTTCTCCAGCCTGCTGCTGTCCAGGAGCGCATTGCCCTCAAGCACGCAGTGCAAAAGCGCTCCCACGACCAGTCCTGCCGTCCCCTGCCACGTCTATTCCCCGGCCAAGTCGTCCGGATGCAGTCCCCCTCCGGTCACTCCAAACTTGCCACCGTCGTCGGTGATGCTGGTTCGCCGCGGTCCTACCTGGTCGACCACAACGGTACCATCTACCGCCGGTCCCTCCAACATCTGCGGCTAGGTCGGACGCAGACACGGGAGGGAGGGTCTGCAATGAGACACACCGGCCTTTCCTGCTCCTGCCGTTGTGGGAGAGGTGCGAGGAGGGGGGGATTCAGGCTCCAGTCCTCATTGACCGCTCGTCCCTGCTACTGCCGCCGTCCCCCGACCATGAGGAGCTGCAGTTAGCGGGACCGTCGCAGCCCGGTTGTAGCGCATGGAATTTATGAGAAGATGACGGGCGTCTCACGCCGAGGTGGGTTTTTCACCAATCTCTTCCCTCTCCAGGTGATCTCGCCGAGGCGGTCAATGCACTTGGCCCGTGTGCCCCACGCACGCACGTCCAGCGCCCCCACACACGCCCATGAGGGGGTGCAACAGTTAGGGGGCAGAGCGAGGGCTGGGCCCCGGGAGACCCAGATCCCTGCCTGGGCTCCGCCAGATTGACCAGCTTTGGACACTGGAGCGAGTGCCCGGGATGAGCCACACCTGGTATTAACTTCCCCGCCATGGAGGAAGAAGTGCGAGGAGGGGGATGATTCGGACTCCAGTGTTGCCACTGACCGCTCGTCCTCGCCCCAGCCCGGCTGCAGCACGTGGCTCTCGGACACCAGCAGCATCCCTGATGCTTCTGAGGATATAGACCTGGACGTCTGTTCCATTTTACCAAAACCTCACCCGGCCAAGGAAGAAGAATTGGACAAGGAAGCGAATTCCTAGGAGGGGGAGGATTCAGTCTCCAGTCCGAAGGTTGACACTGACCGCTCGCCCCCACCCCCTGCCCACGGGGAGCCGCAGTTAGCGGGACCGTCCCAGCCTGGCTGTAGTACATGATTCCCAGCCACCAGCAGCACCATCCCTGATGCTACTGAAGAGATTGACATAGCGAAGTGTCACATTGCGAAACCTCAGCAGTGTTGGGTGAGAGGGCAAACGCATGGTAGATGCAGTATAATGTGGATAAATGTGAAGTTATCCACTTTGGTGGCAAAAACAGGAAAGTAGACTGAATGGTGGCCGATTAGGAAAAGGGGAGATGCAACGAGACCTGGGTGTCATGGTACACCAGTCATTGAAAGTAGGCATGCAGGTGCAGCAGGCAGTGAAGAAAGCGAATGGTATGTTAGCATTCATAGCAAAAGGATTTGAGTCTAGGAGCAGGGGGGTTCTACTGCAGTTGTACAGGGTCTTGGTGAGACCACACCTGGAGTATTGCGTACAGTTTTGGTCCCTTAATCTGAGGAAATACATTCTTGCCATAGAGGGAGTACAGAGAAGGTTTAGGAGCGGATGAGGAATCTGGTACAACGTGAAATGGGGGGGAGGGGGGGAATCCGTGGGATTTTCTGGGGGGAGGTGACGTGCGTCTGAGGTGCGTTTTTCACCAATCTCTTCCCCCTCCATGTGATCTCGCCGAGCCGGTCAAAGCGCATGGCCCGTGCGCCCCACACACGCCCCCATACACCATGTGGGGGTACAACAGTTAGGGGGCAGAGCGAGGGCTGGGCCCCGGGAGACCCCACTCCGTGCCCGGGCTCCACCAGACTGACCAGCTTTGCTGAGCAGCGGCAGCTCGAGGAGCGGAGACGAGGCCGCGGGCGGTGGGGGCCGGTGGGCTACGGGCCGGACCCCGAGTGGCCCATGTCCACAGCGGCTGCAGCTGAAGCAGACGGAGATCCGGGCCCGGCTACAGGCCCGCAATGCCTGGCTGGGCCGTCGCCGGCTGCTGCGGCTGGCTGGACGTGAGGGCGAGGAGCAGGCCTGAGGCCCGGGGCCTTGCGGAGCCCGGCTTGACCTGCGGGAAGCCCCCGGCCTGGGTACGGGTCCCCTGGGAGAGACATCAGGTTGGTTGTTGCAAATAGTGCGGATGAGGGGGACTCTGCCCTTGTTACGAGTGGGGGCGATGGGGAGTGAGAGCAGAGACTACGGGGTATAGAAGAGGCCCTGGTGAGAGCCTCATCTGCGAAGAACTCTTGACAAATGAGGACATCTCACCGGGAAGACTGAGGAATGTACCTGTCTGAGCTCCAGTATTGTTCCACTAAATAACATGCCCTTATATGTACGTACCTTTTATCCTGACCATTGCGTACGAGTCTGGTGCTTGATTGGGGAATGTGGAAGGTGATAAACCGTAGCATTAAAGTATATAAGGCATTACGAATGAGGGCAGAGAACTTGACTCTTTGCTAGGTTGTTAACCTGTATGAAGACTCTTGCTGAATAAACGTACGTTTAAACCAACCCCAATTCATAACGAGTTGGTCTCCATTTGTCGTCTTTTTGGAAACATATGGTGCAACACAATTGTAAAAACTGTTTCAGGATTGGACGAGGGTTGGTTTAGATTTGAAACAATCATCTCCTTACTTTGTTATTTTAATGTTTTATTCTCTTTTTTCTATTTTCTTTTTCTCAACTTTCTTCACTCATTGGTCTTTCTTCTATTTCTTCACACACTATATATCTTAAGCTTTTCTATCCTTTACTATCTCATTTATTTTTCTTATTCTAATCTTTCTTTAATATAACAAAATGAAGCTGTACATAAAATGTGTTATGAAAATATATATTAGGCACTTTGGTGCCATATAATTGTACTTACTTCTAATAAAATAAAATATTTGTAAAAAAGCCACCCCAGTGTCCGGTCGATTATTGTCGAAACAACCGATGTAAGAGAAAAACAAGACTCACATTTGGTGTCAGGAGTGGGATGTCAACCAGCGACTGATCGAGCCGGCGAGTGAATCCACTGGGCGACGGGATCGATGTGAAGGGGGTATCACCAAGTGAGTAGATTTATTTAAATCACCTCTTGGTCCTTCCTAGTATCCCGGCGTAGGAGGGTAACTCGCTGGCTTGCGTCAGTCGATGGGACGACATCCGAACGTTCCGGTTGTGGGCACGGGGATAGGGCCGTCTCGAAGATTGTCCTAGTCTGATTGAGCGGATAAAACACCCCGTCGAGGGGGACCGTAGACGGTATATAAGAGGAGTGCACTGGGGGGTAGGATGGGAATGTAATTGTTATTGAATCATCGGATTAACAAGTATTGAGACGTTAACCGAGACCAAGGTACCCCCGTATCTCACAGAAAGTCCGCCTTACACTGGTTATTAAGAGAGGAAATCCTCCACGCGAAGGTCAGGAATTGAAGTGACAGAGTGAGATATGGCGGAACCAAGGACTCACGGTTAACCCTGAAATATTAGTGTGTAATAGTATAAGTATAAAAATGGGTAATGATATGGACACCAGTTGTCACCCGGACCGGCCATTACATCAGCTATGTTTCCTGCATCCAGAAATGGAGGAGACCTTCAGGCGTATGTCGGGAGGACTCATTCATAAACTGGGGAAGGATGAATGGCCTGAAGGGGGTTCCAAGGATATGGGTGTGTTATCAAGGGCCCAGAGTGTAATATGGGAAAAGGATTAAAAAAAAAATTACAAAAAGGCCATTCAGTTGTGGATCGATCATTGTAACAGAGGAAAGGCACGGTCTTTAACGGCCAGTTGGCAGAGTAATGCCTTGAAACTAGGAATACCCCTGACCGAGGGGGGTCAGGAGAAGTCGGGGACCGTATTAATACAGGAATGTAGGCATGCTAAGGAAAGTAAGGATTGCCAGGAGCGAGAGAGACAAAATAAGGCCGAGCTGGATAAAGACTTACGTAAGTCGGTGGCTGGTATAGATTTGGGAGGTGACAACGAGGAGGAGGTAGAGAATTATCATTGGGGAGTCTGTGAAGTGCCCCCGCTGAACTAGCCTGCCCCCGTTGCCAGTCCCGTGTCCGCTCCTCCAATCCCCGCTACCCGATCCAAGATTAAACCTCGCCCTTCACAGATACCACTTTCCAAATCTCCCGTACCCTCGCTGAACCCCAAAAGAAGACGGTCCCATTCAGGGGGGACAACAGGGAAGACAGTTGCCCCTAGTGCCCCCTCCAACAGACCGACCCCCTCCGTATTCTCCCGCTGCCCCACAATCTATCCACTCCGTGGGAAGCAGAACTAAGCTGAACACATTCATCTCCTCCCGCCTAGATTACTGCAACTCCCTAAACAATGGCATCAGCCAATCTTCCCTGTCCCGCCTGCAACTGGTCCAAAACGCCGCAGCGACACTCCTGATGGGCACCCGATAAAGGGACCACATCACCCCGATCCTGGCGAAACTTTCTCCACTGGCTCCCTGTGCGGTTCCGTATAAACTTCAAGATCCTCCTCCATGTCTACAAAGCCCTCAATGGGCTTGCCGCCACCTACATAAAAAGTCTTCTCACCCACCATCTGGAGCCATCTGGAGCAGGGGCAGAGCTACGTCCGGATGCTCTTTGTGGATTATAGCTCAGCTTTTAATACAATCATTCCGGACATTCTCATTGGTAAACTGGTCACTCTCGGCCTCCCCACTCTCACATGTGCCTGGATAAAAGATTTCCTCACCAACCGGCCCCAGACTGTGAGACTCGGCCCCCACCTCTCCTCCACTCGCAGGTTGAGTACCGGTTCCCCACAGGGCTGTGTGCTAAGCCCCCTCTTATACTGTCTCTACACCTACGACTGCAGTCTGGCCCACAACAACAACCGCATCGTCAAATTTGCTGATGACACTACTGTAGTCGGACTTATTTCAAAGGGAGACGAGGCAGCCTACAGAGAGGAAGTCCTGAAGTTGACAACCTGGTGCTCAGAAAACAATCTGGCTCTGAACACCAGGAAAACAAAAGAGCTCATTGTCGACTTCAGGAGGCACAGCACCGACTTAGTCCCCCTACACATCAACGGCGAGTGTGTGGAGAGGGTCAACACCTTCCGGTTTCTCGGCGTCCATATCGCTGCTGATATCTCCTGGACAGACAACACGACAGCGGTCATCAAGAAGGCTCAGCAGCGGCTGCACTTCCTGAGGGTCCACAGGAAGCACAACCTGGACTCTAACCTGCTGCTGACCTTCTACCGCTCGTCCATCGAGAGCCTGCTGACATACTGCATTACAGCATGGTATGGCAGCTGCACCATGGCAGACAGGGAGAGGCTTCAGAGGGTAACCAGGACAGCGCAGAGGATCATTGGCTGCCCTCTCCCCTCCCTGATGGACATCTACACCTCCCGCTGCCTTAGCAGGGCAAAGAAGATCATCAAAGACAGCTCCCATCCTGCGTTTGGACTGTTCGACCTGCTGCCCTCTGGAAGGCGCTATAGGTGCATCAAATCCAGGACAAATAGACTCAGAAATAGTTGCTTTCCGAAAATTATAACTACTCTTAATTCAAATTCACACATGCACTGACTTCACAGCCCAACACCACGGATTTCCATTTGTATATATGTATATATGTATGTAGCGCCGCAGAATTGTGCACCTATTCCCCCCCCCCCCAATCTCCCTTCTGTTTTTGTTTTTCTGTTTCTTGTTTTTTGTGCTAAATTGTATGTATGCACTGAGTACGAGCAGCTTTCAGTTTCATTGTACATGTATAGTGACAATAAATGGCATATCATATCATATCATATCACCACTCCACCTCCAGGCCCCTCAGATCGGCCGACTTAGGATTGCTGAACATCCCGCGGTCTAGGCATAAGCTCAGGGGCGACCGACCGCGTCTTTGCGGTTGCAGCTCCTAGACTGTGGAACAGCATCCCCCTTCCCATCAGAACTGCCCCCTCCATCGACTCGTATAAGTCAAGACTAAAGACGTCTCTGAGATGAAGACAGGAGTTCGTCATGGAGTTGAATAGATCGATGCTCGGGCTATTGAAGTATAACCAACTGCAGCAGCTAGCCAAGAAGCACGGCGTCCGGGCCAACTTAAAGACAGTGAAGATCATAAAACTCCAGCTTCAGTGCAATAAGGATCCGATCAACATCGCCGAAACGTGGGACTTGGCCAATCCCATGCGGGAAAACATCAAAACTCCAGAACATGCTGGTAACAAGGGCTTGCCTTCAACCGTTCCATTCAAGTTCTGCGCGGGGAGCCATTAAAAGTTTTGATCTGCAAGCCAGCTTGTGGAAGACTCTCCCATACAAGCCACATTTTGGAAAGTTAAAACCTTGGGGAGAGGTTGTGGTGGCTCGCAAGTTGGCCAGTGGGAGGTTCCCCGTGAAGGGCTTTAATCTGCCCAAAATACGAACCAGGGAATATCGACGCTTAAAATTTGAAACGCAAAGAATGCTTAAAAAGGATCAAGTGTTGGGAAGAAGGCAGGGCCTGGCGTACTGAATTAAAAAAACAATGTTTCAAGGTGGTGTCGTTTTAAAATAGAATTGTATATTTGTCACCAATTAAAATTGATTTTTTTTTAATGAAATGTATTTTTTGTATGTATTCAATCAAAAATAATTTACTAAAAATAAAAAAAAACGTCTCTATACTCCCAAGCCTTTCCTGACGTCCTCTGAGTGAGGGCTACATGTATATATGTATGTAGTTTGTTTTGTTGTGCTAGTCTTATAACAAATGTAAAGCACTTTGGCCAACGAGAGTTGTTTTTTAAATGTGCTATAGAAATAAATGTGACTTGACTTGACTTGAACCCATGGACCAAAACCAGAAAGAATATGGCACAGCGGTGAACCCAATCCCCCTCCAGCTCCACCTTTTCCACCTCCGACTATGACGAATGGGAGACCGAAGGGGTCACGGCAACTGGAGACGGAGACGAGAGAAAGGAGGAAGAGGCTGGAAGGGCGAGGGAGTAGTAGCACCCCCCACGCACAAGGCAAATGCCAATGAGAACCGTCCCGAATCCTGCAGCCGCCAGGGTGGCCGTTGTAGCAGGAGGGCCCCCTGCGACCATCCAGGTGTAGGCTCCGTGGAAACCAAACGATATGTTGATAATCCTGAATGGGGCACCGGACAAAGTCAAGTGCCCAGGACACTTTGTGGAGTTCATTGGCAACATGTTGAGGGGGGATCTTATAGAAACTCACACAATTCTTAAGGGGTTGTACAGGCTAGATGCAGGAAGATTGTTCCCGATGTTGGGGAAGTCCAGAACAAGGGGTCACAGTTTAAGGATAAGGGGGAAATCTTTTAGGACCGAGATGAGGAAAACATTTTTCACACAGAGAGTGGTGAATCTGTGGAACTCTCTGCCACAGAAAGTAGTTGAGGCCACAGTTCATTGGCTATATTTAAGAGGGAGTTAGATGTGGCCCATGTGGCTAAAGGGATCAGGGGGTATGGAGAGAAGGCAGGTATAGGATACCGAGTTGGATGATCATCCATGATCATATTGAATTGCGGTGCATGATCGAAGGGCCGAATGGCCTCTACTCCTGCACCTATTGTCTATGTTTCTATGTTGGACGCCTACCAAGCCGTCTCTTTGGACGCCTGGAGTCTGGTCAATCTCTGAATGGAACGCAGTGGGGCAAGTTCCTCACCCAGCTGGGGCACAATGACCATGCTGCTATGGAAGCCATGCATCCGGGAGTTGCCGGAGATGACCAGCAGAAGACCCTACTCCTAGTGGCCCTCGAAGCATCCCTGAGAAAACCCATTGACTTGACCAAGGTACTGGATCAGAAGCCCAAGCGGAATGAGGACCCCGAGGACTTCTTAGAGATTTAAGGATGTGTCTGGCTAGCACGCTGGGGACCAGAACGTTATCACCGCTCAGCAATCTCCCCAGTTCTGTGCTATCAGTTTATTTATTCATGTGTGTATTTACGTATAGAATGGACACACTGATCTTATAGAAACATATCAAATTATAAATTATGTCTGATGATCTGAACTGATTTGTCAACAGATTTGACTGCCCCACACCATCCCAGCCTCCTCCACCTGGTCTGCTGACCATTGCTGCTTCCTCTCCACCTCCCCTCCCTCTCTCCAACATTCCTGAGATGTCACCTGCACGGAGTCCCCTCTTCCCACCTCCTCCTCCACCAGCAGCCCCACCTATGACTCTTCATACTGCTCAGGTCAAGGCTACTGAAGACTTGCTCTTCAGAACTGTGTGGTATTCTAACACACCTGTTCAACCTGAGCTTGTGTCTACAGAAGGTCCCAAGGCTGTGGAAAACATCTTGCCTGGTACCTGTCCCAAAGAAGACCCATCCCACTCACCACAATGACTACAGACCAGTAGCGCTCACCTCACATATTATGAAGACATTTGAGAGACTTGTCCTCTCCTACATCAGGACTAGTGTGTCAACTCAAATGGATCCTTTACAGTTTGCATATCAGCCCAACATCAGTGTCGATGATGCCCTCATTTACATGCTGCAGAGGGCGTGCACACATCTGGACATCCCTGATGCATCTGTAAGGATTACATTCTTTGACTTCTCAAGCGCCTTTAACACAATTCAGCCCCGACTGCTAGGGGAGAAGATGGAGAAGATGAAGGTGGATCCATTACTGGTACTGTGGTGTTTGGATGACCTTTTCCTCAGACCACAGTACGTGCGCCTACAGAACAATGTCTCAAGCACCATGCTGAGCAGTACAGGGGCTCCACAAGGAACTGTGCTGGCTCCATCCTTGTTCACCATCTACACAGCGGATTTCCAATACAACACCAACAGCTGCTTTTTGCAGACATTTTCAGATGTATGTCGGGAGGACTCATTCATAAACTGGGGAAGGATGAATGGCCTGAAGGGGGTTCCGAGGATATGGGTGTGTTATCAAGGGCCCAGAGTGTAATATGGGAAAAGGATTAAAAAAAAAAAAAATTACAAAAAGGCCATTCAGTTGTGGATCGATCATTGTAACGGAGAAAAGGCACGGTCTTTAACGGCCAGTTGGCAGAGTAATGCCTTGAAACTAGGAATATCCCTGACCGAGGGGGGTCAGGAGAAGTCAGGGACCGTATTAATACAGGAATGTAGGCATGCTAAGGAAAGTAAGGATTGCCAGGAGCGAGAGAGACAAAATAAGGCCGAGCTGGATAAAGACTTACGCAAGTCGGTGGCTGGTATAGATTTGGGAGGTGACAACGAGGAGGAGGTAGAGGATTATCATTGGGGAGTCTGTGAAGTGCCCCCGCTGAACTAGCCTGCCCCCGTTGCCAGTCCCGTGTCCGCTCCTCCAATCCCCGCTACCCGATCCAAGATTAAACCTCGCCCTTCACAGATACCACTTTCCAAATCTCCCGTACCCTCGCTGAACCCCAAAAGAAGACGGTCCCATTCAGGGGGGACAACAGGGAAGACAGTTGCCCCTAGTGCCCCCTCCAACAGACCGACCCCCTCCGTATTCTCCCGCTGCCCCACAATCTATCCACTCCGTGGGAAGCAGAACTAAGCTGAACACATTCATCTCCTCCCGCCTCGATTACTGCAACTCCCTTTACACTGGCATCAGCCAATCTTCCCTGTCCCGCCTGCAACTGGTCCAAAACGCCGCAGCGACACTCCTGATGGGCACCCGATAAAGGGACCACATCACCCCGATCCTGGCGAAACTCTCTCCACTGGCTCCCTGTGCGTCATGGTACACCAGTCATTGAAAGTAGGCATGCAGGTGCAACAGGCAGTGAAGAAAGCAAATGGTATGTTAGCATTCATAGCAAAAGGATTTGAGTATAGGAGCAGGGAGGTTCTACTGCAGTTGTACAGGGTCTTGGTGAGACAACACCTGGAGTATTGCGTACAGTTTTGGTCTCCAAATCGGAGGAATTGCTTTCTTGTTATAGAGGGAGTACAGAGAAGGTTCACCAGACTGATTCCTGGGATGGCAGGACTTTCATATGAAGAAAGACTGGATAGACTCGGCTTGTATTCGCTAGAATTTAAAAGATTGAGGGGGGGGGGAACTTATAGAAAGGTACAAATTTCTTAAGGGGATGGACAGGCTTCATGCAGCAAAATTGTTCCCAATGTTGGGGAAGTCCAGAACAAGGGGTCACAGTTTAAGCATGGGGGGGGGGGGGGGGGGGGTATTTTAGGACCGAGATGAGAAAAACATTTTTCACACAGAGAGTGGTGAATCTGTGGAATTCTCTGCCACAGAAGGTAGTTGAGGACACAGTTCATTGGCTATATTTAAGGGGGAGTTAGATGTGGCCCTTGTGGCTAATAGGATCAGGGGGTATGGAGAGAAGGCAGGAACGGGATACTGAGTTGGATGATCAGCCATGATCATATTGAATGTCGGTGCAGGCTCGAAGGGCCGAATGACCTACTCCTGCACCTATTTTCTATGTTACACTAAGATCCCAGTGTAACTCCACATACATGATCTACTGTGTGGACGTATGGGGGAACACACACTCACATACATGATCTACTGTGTGGACGTATGTGGGAACACACACTCACATACATGATCTACTGTGTGGACGTATGGGGGAACACACACTCCCATACATGATCTACTGTGTGGACGTATGTGGGAACACACACTCACATACATGATCTACTGATCTACTGTGTGGACATATGGGGGAACACACACACTCCATACATGATCTACTGTGTGAACTGCCAAGATGAGCTGAAAACATGTAAGACTCTATTCAAACTAAAAACACTCTTCAGAAACACAAGTGAAAAATTCCTCCCTCTGTACTTTGCTTTTTTCCAAAACAGAATCCCCACATAAGTTGGTTGGTGAGAACTTCATTTTAAGAAATTCTATTCGAATTTTAAATCAGATAAGAAGTTTCAGTACATTGTCAAATGTCTCTATTTACACCCCCATATGTCACAACCACTCCTTTTTGCCATCAGGCGGATGGGGTGTTTGCTGTCTGGAGGGACAAGGGCCATGCAACCCTCAGAGTTCTATATATTGACAACAAGTTTGCTTCGTTTAATCAGCTGAAATCAAAATTTAACCTTTCCAACTCATTTTTTTCGTTATCTCCAAATTAGGCACTACGTTAAATATCAAATTGCAAATTTTCAAACCATGCCTGACAGTTGCCCACTCTATGAGCTCCTGCAGCTTCCTCCAGATTCCAAACATCTAATATCTCGCTTTGTGAGTCTATTCACCACCTGTGTATCCACTACCCATCTGAAAGAAGCCTGGTCTACTGAGCTGAATTTCGAGGTGTCTGACGACACTTGGAATGAAGGTCTGACCAGAATCCAAACTTCTTCGATCAATGTCAGGTATAAACTGATTCAGTTTAAAGTCATCCACAGACTCCATTACTCAAAGACCAAATTACATCGAATCTACCCTGCTATTTCTCCATTATGTGACAGATGCAAAAGTGCAGATGGTTCTTTAACACATATATTCTGGCTCTGTCCTCATATACAAAGATACTGGTCTAAAATATTTAAGTGGTTTTCTGGGGTCTATGGAAAAGATATTCTCCCTGATCCAGAACTGGCACTTTTTGGATGCTCAGAGACTGCTTTGTACTTCACGTCTGAAGAACAACAAGCACTGATGCTTGGTATGGTGGCAGCCAAGAAAATGATCCTAACAGACTGGAAATCATCTACACCCCCCTGCTTCGAAAAATGGCTCAATGAAATGATAATAATCATACAGATGGAAAGGATACGCTTCTACAACTCCAAGGTACCAAACAACTTTTTAAGTGTTTGGGGACCATTTATCAACCATCTCAAAGTCCAATAATTTCATATTATCTGCAGTGATGTAGTCCTGTGACCTGCTTTTGCAATGCATGACTGTGTAGCACCATGTGGATTGTACCAATACTGTTATGTCTGGCCGCTTTGTTTTATTATTATTATTATTTTTTTTAAATTATAATTTTTTTTTTTTCCTTCCTTTTTTTTTTCCTGTTGTCTTTTTCAGTTTTTATTTTTTATTTTTTGTTTGTTTTGTTCTGTTTTGTTAAAAAATTGTATAAAATAATAAAAAATATTAAAACACAGAAACACAAGATTGAATGGTTATGAGCTGGACCAGTGATTTTGTTTTCTGTTTGGTTATTTCTTGTTTGTGGACTGTTCAACATTTTGGGTCCATTTGTTCCCATTATTCTGTTTTTCCATGAAAATGTATAGAAAATAACAGGGGGTAAGACCAGTAACGTTTTCAAACTTCTGCTAACCCCTTTTGTACATGAACAATATTATTTGTATTATTTGAGTTACTTATTTGTTTGTTTTCCTTTGTTTTTTCTTTTCTTTTTTTATTGCTTACAAGTTTATTTGTGTTTGTATTTTTGAACATGTTTAATAAATGAATAAAGTATGTAAGTAAGTAAAGTACCGGATGGCCACTATGGTCACATCCTCTTATTTTATAACCATGTTACAGAGGAGATTGGTCAACTTCTTCTGGGGTGAGAGGAACCTCTGGGTCTCTGCTGAAGGGTTCTGAGTCTCCCGTTGGAGACGGGCGGTCAGGCACTGGTCTGTATTTGTACCCAGGTGGCTGCTCTCCGACTCAGGACCCTGCGGATGTACGTCTACACGGACTACGCTCCTAAATGGCACGTGCTGGCGACGTACTTTATCCATCAGGGGCGCTGCCTTCAGGAGGGCTCACGGCTCCCAGTAGCGGGCACCAGTCGACGTGCTAGGTGGGAGTTGCCTGGCTTTTACCGTGACCTCCTGAAAGCCAGGAATTTGGTCACCTTCAGCCACGGCCCTGCTCCTCAGAGGGAAGGGGGTGTCGTGGCTGTGACGGTGGGTGTCGAGGGGAGGCGGGTGCGTGGACGAGCTTACCCCCGCTCAGTCGGAATCGTTCAAGGGTCCCGGACTACGACTGGACATTCCCATCTGGGCGCTATTGTCAGCCCGACTGACGAGCCACGATCCTACATGATGGACTGTGAGGGGGATCTAACGGAGAAGTCGACAACACCTGCTTGCTGTGAGGGATCCCCCGCTGAACTAGCCTGCCCCCGTTGCCTGTGGAACTCTCTGCCGCAGAAGGTCACAGTTCATTGGCTATATTTAAGAGGGAGTTAGATGTGGCCCTTGTGGATAAAGGGATCAGGGGGTATGGAGAGAAGGCAAGTATAGGATACCGAGTTGGATGATCAGCCATGATCATATCGAATGCCAGTGCAGGATCGAAGGGCCGAATGGCCTACTCCTGCACCTATTTTCTATGTTTCTATGTTGGACGCCTATCAAGCCGTCTCTTTGGACGCCTGGAGTCTGGTCAATCTCTGAAGGGAACGCAGTGGGGCAAGTTCCTCACCCAGCTGGGGCACAATGACCACGCTGCTATGGAAGCCATGCATCCGGGAGTTGCCGGAGATGACCAGCAGAAGACCCTACTCCTAGTGGCCCTCGAAGCATCCCTGAGAAAACCCATTGACTTGACCAAGGTACTGGATCAGAAGTCCAAGCGGAATGAGGACCCCGAGGACTTCTTAGAGATTTAAGGATGTGTCTGGCTAGCACGCTGGGGACAAGAACGTTATCACCGGTCACCAATCTCCCCAGTTCTGTGCTATCAGTTTATTTATTCATGTGTGTATTTACGTATAGAATGGACACACTGATCTTATAGAAACATATCAAATTATAAATTATGGCTGATGATCTGAACTGATTTGTCAACAGATTTGACTGCCCCACACCATCCCAGCCTCCTCCACCTGGTCTGCTGACCATTGCTGCTTCCTCTCCACCTCCGCTCCCTCTCTCCAACATTCCTGAGATGTCACCTGCACGGAGTCCCCTCTTCCCACCTCCTCCTCCACCAGCAGCCCCACCTATGACTCTTCATACTGCTCAGGTCAAGGCTACTGAAGACTTGCTCTTCAGAACTGTGTGGTATTCTAACACACCTGTTCAACCTGAGCTTGTGTCTACAGAAGGTCCCAAGGCTGTGGAAAACATCTTGCCTGGTACCTGTCCCAAAGAAGACCCATCCCACTCACCACAATGACTACAGACCAGTAGCGCTCACCTCACATATTATGAAGACATTTGAGAGACTTGTCCTCTCCTACATCAGGACTAGTGTGTCAACTCAAATGGATCCTTTACAGTTTGCATATCAGCCCAACATCAGTGTCGATGATGCCCTTATTTACATGCTGCAGAGGGCGTACACACATCTGGACATCCCTGATGCATCTGTAAGAATTACATTCTTTGACTTCTCAAGCGCCTTTAACACAATTCAGCCCCGACTGCTAGGGGAGAAGATGGAGAAGATGAAGGTGGATCCATTAATGGTACTGTGGTGTTTGGATGACCTTTTCCTCAGACCACAGTACGTGCGCCTACAGAACAATGTCTCAAGCACCATCCTGAGCAGTACAGGGGCTCCACAAGGAACTGTGCTGGCTCCATTCCTGTTCACCATCTACACAGCGGATTTCCAATACAACACCAACAGCTGCTTTTGCAGAATTTTCAGATGACACAGCTGTTGTCGGCCTCATCAAAGGGGGCAATGAGGAGGAGTATAGAAATACAATTAACAACTTTGTGGAGTGGAGTGCACACAATAACCTCCATCTCAACACCACAAAAACCAAGGAGATAGTTGTGGATTTCGGGAGGGGAAGGAGGAGGACTCAACCAACACCAATCACCATCAGGGGCAGTGAGTTGGAGGTGGTCGCCAACCACAGGTACCTTGGTGTGCAGCTTGACAGTGAGCTGGACTGGAAGAGTCATATGGAGGCGGTGTACAGGAAGGGACAAAGTAGACTGTATTTTCTAAGGAGGCTAAGGTCATTCAACATCTGCCAACCCCTACTGTGCAGTGTCTACCATTCAGTGGTGGCCAGTGCTCTGTTTTTTGCTGTGGCCTGTTGGGGAGAAGGCACCCGCATAGCGGACAAAAACAGACTGGACAAGCTGATCAGGAAGGCCGTCTCAGTGGTCGGGGCTGAGCAACTAACGGTCCAGCAGGTGGCAGAGGCCAGAACTCTGAACAAACTGGGTTCAATAATGATGATATGGGTGATTTTAATGCTGACATGGCAGGTAGCAAATCTTTATTTGCAGCAAACCTGCAGCAGTTTTGTAATGAGTCTAAATTAATTCTATCGAGTAAAGCTCTGTTGCCTGACATAAGTTTTACCTATGTTAGTGAAGCTTGGCACACAACATCTTGGCTAGACCATATTGTGACCACAGCTGATCCACATGCCTCACTGGAAAATGTGGAGATTTGTTATGAACTTGCCACCTCTGATCACATACGTAGCGCTGAACTACCCTGCCCCCGTTGCCAGTCCCGTGTCCACTCCTCCAATTCCCGCTACCCGATCCAAGATTAAACCTCGCCCTTCACAGATACCAGTTTCCAAATCTCCCGTACCCTCGCTGAACCCCAAAAGAAGACGGTCCCATTCAGGGGGGACAACAGGGAAGACAGTTGCCCCTAGTGCCCCCTCCAACAGACCGACCCCCTCCGTATTCTCCCGCTGCCCCACAATCTATCGACTCCATGGGAAGCAGAACTAAGCTGAACACATTCATCTCCTCCCGCCTAGATTACTGCAACTCCCTTTACACTGGCATCAGCCAATCTTCCCTGTCCCGCCTGCAACTGGTCCAAAACGCCGCAGCGACACTCCTGATGGGCACCCGATAAAGGGACCACATCACCCCGATCCTGGCAAAACTCTCTCCACTGGCTCCCTGTGCGTCATGGTACACCAGTCATTGAAAGTAGGCATGCAGGTGCGGCAGGCAGTGAAGAAAGCAAATGGTATGTTAGCATTCATAGCAAAAGGATTTGAGTATAGGAGCAGGGAGGTTCTACTGCAGTTGTACAGGGTCTTGGTGAGACAACACCTGGAGTTTTGCGTACAGTTTTGGTCTCCAAATCGGAGGAATTGCTTTCTTGTTATAGAGGGAGTACAGAGAAGGTTCACCAGACTGATTCCTGGGATGGCAGGACTTTCATATGAAGAAAGACTGGATAGACTCGGCTTGTACTCGCTAGAATTTAAAAGATTGAGGGGGGGGGGGGGGGGGGGGGGGGGGAACTTATAGAAAGGTACAAAATTCTTAAGGGGATGGACAGGCTTCATGCAGCAAAATTGTTCCCAATGTTGGGGAAGTCCAGAACAAGGGGTCACAGTTTAAGGATGGGGGGGAAATATTTTAGGACCGAGATGAGAAAAGCATTTTTTCCCCACACAGAGAGTGGTGAATCTGTGGAATTCTCTGCCACAGAAGGTAGTTGAGGACACAGTTCATTGGCTATATTTCACAAGGAGTTAGATGTGGCCCTTGTGACTAAAGGGTTCAGGGGATATGGGGAGAAGGCAGGAACGGGATACTGAGTTGGATGATCAGCCTTGATCATATTGAATGGCGGTGCTGGCTCAAAGGGCCGAATGGCCTCCTCCTGCACCTATTTTCTATGTTACACTAAGATCCCAGTGTAACTCCATTGATCAGGAGGGGGTGAGGGAGGGTGGGCATGAGGGGGTGCAACAGTTTGGGGGCAGAGCGAGGGTGGGGTGCCCCAGGGCTCAGTGTTAGGGCCATTATTATTCATTTTGTATATCAATAATATGTGAAGTGTCAAACACTCTTGAAACTATTCTCTTCGCTGATGATACTAACTCACTCTGCTGTGGAGACATCTTGCAACAGCTCCTGGATAGTATGGAAAATGAATTGAGCAGGATGAAGATCTGGTTTGAAAATAAACTCACATTGAATTTAAGTCAAACAAAATTCATAATATTTGGAAATCGATCAACCAACACAGAGAAAAAGCTGATGATAAAAGGCACAGAAATAGAAAGAGTTTCTGAAATAACATTTCTTGGAATATTCATTGACAACAAATTAACTTGGAAACCTCATATAAATTCTATTAAAGCCAAAATATTCAAATCAATTGCAATACTGAATAAAGCCAGAGACCTACTAAATCAAACCTCTCTGTATATGTTGTACATCTCCCTCATTCTCCCATACATGATCTACTGTGTGGGCGTATGGGGAACACACACTCACATACATGATCTACTGTGTGGACGTATGTGGGAACACACACTCACATACATGATCTACTGTGTGGACGTATGGGGGAACACACACTCACATACATGATCTACTGTGTGGACATATGGGGGGAACACATACAAAACAAATACACATCTAATCTTCATTCTCCATAAAAGAGCAATATGAATTATACATCAAACCACCTACAGACACTCAACAAACCCATTATTTATCAGACTAAAAACATTTACATTTCAAAATCTGACAGATTATAAAACTATCCAAATTATGTTCAAAGCAGCTAATCAGCAATTGCCTTGTAATATCCAGGGGTTGTTCCAAGGGAGAGAAAGCAAACAAACCTGAGAGGAACCTATATATTGGAAAAGCCGGCAATAGGAACTAATGCAAAACTCCATTGTGTTACAGCAAAGGGTGTTAGTCCCTGGAATAACTGCCAAGATGAGCTGAAAACATGTAAGACTCTATTCAAACTAAAAACACTCTTCAGAAACACAAGTGAAAAATTCCTCCCTCTGTACTTTGCTTTTTTCCAAAACAGAATCCCCACATAAGTTGGTTGGTGAGAACTTCATTTTAAGAAATTCTATTCGAATTTTAAATCAGATAAGAAGTTTCAGTACATTGTCAAATGTCACTATTTACACCCCCATATGTCACAACCACTCCTTTTTGCCATCACAAACGGATGGGGTGTTTGGTGTCTGGAGGGACAAGGGCCTTGTTTGGGGACCATTTATCAACCATCTCAAAGACCAATAATTTCATAATTTCATATTATCTGCAGTGATGTAGTCCTGTGACCTGCTTTTGCAATGCATGACTGTGTAGCACCATGTGGATTGTACCAATACTGTTATGTCTGGCTGCTTTGTTTTATTATTATTATTATTTTTAATTATAATTTTTTTTTCCTTCCTATTTTTTTCCTGTTGTCTTTTTCAGTTTTTATTTTTTATTTTTTGTTTGTTTTGTTCTGTTTTGTTAAAAAATTGTATAAAATAATAAAAAATATTAAAACACAGAAACACAAGATTGAATGGTTATGAGCTGGACCAGTGATTTTGTTTTCTGTTTGGTTATTTCTTGTTTGTGGACTGTTCAACATTTTGGGTCCATTTGTTCCCATTATTCTGTTTTTCCATGAAAATGTATAGAAAATAACAGGGGGTAAGACCAGACTTGGCACTGGGTGCTGGGGTTGGAGTTACTGACTGCTTGACCAACTCTCTCTCTCTCTCCCAGTGACCGCTCCCTTGCCTTGCTTTTACCGTGACCTCCTGAAAGCCAGGAATTTGGTCACCAAGCTATTTACAATATATATTAATGATTTGGATGAGGGAATTGAATGCAACATCTCCAAGTTTGCGGATGACACGAAGCTGGGGGGCAGTGTTAGCTCTGAGGAGGATGCTAGGAGGCTGCAAGTTGACTTGGATAGGCTGGGTGAGTGGGCAAATGCATGGCAAATGCAGTATAATGTGGATAAATGTGAGGTTATCCACTTTGGTGGCAAAAACAGAAAAGTAGATTATTATCTGAATGGTGGCCGATTAGGAAAGGGGGAGATGCAACGACACCTGGGTGTCATGGTACACCAGTCATTGAAAGTAGGCATGTAGGTGCAGCAGGCAGTGAAGAAAGTGAATGGTATGTTAGCATTCATAGCAAAAGGATTTGAGTATAGGAGCAGGGAGGTTCTACTGCAGTTGTACAGGGTCTTGGTGAGACCACACCTATAGTATTGCGTACAGTTTTGGTCTCCTAATCTGAGGAAGGACATTATTGCCATAGAGGTAGTGCAGAGAAGGTTCACCAGACTGATTCCTGGGATGTCAGGACTGTCTTGTGAAGAAAGACTGGATAGACTTGGTTTATACTCTCTAGAATTTAGGAGATTGAGAGGGGATCTTATAGAAACTTACAAAATTCTTAAGGGGTTGGACAGGCTAGATGCAGGAAGATTGTATCCGATGTTCGGGAAGTCCAGGACAAGGGGTCACAGCTTAAGGATAAGGGGGAAATCCTTTAAACCCGAGATGAGAAGAACTTTTTTCACACAGAGAGTGGTGAATCTCTGGAACTCTCTGCCACAGAGGGTAGTTGAGGCCAGTTCATTGGCTATATTTAAGAGGGAGTTAGATGTGGCCCTTGTGGCTAAAGGGATCAGAGGGTATGGAGAGAAGGCAGGTACGGGATACTGAGTTGGATGATCAGCCATGATCATATTGAATGGCGGTGCAGGCTCGAAGGGCCGAATGGCCTCTACTGCTGCACCTAATTTCTATGTTTCTATGTAATTGCTTGGAGGCTATTCTCGCGGATCCCAGTCCGCACCCTGACCTTAGTGATCAACCTCTAGCCTCTCCACATTTGATCCTCTATACCGATGGAATTTATCCATCGACGAGCAGAGACGCCGCCTGTCAGGCTTTGCCGGTAGTTAAGCAAGATGGACACTTGCTGGATTGTGGCAGTTTTGACCCACCGTTTTCAGCTCAGCAGGCTGAGTTATTTGCCCTTACCCGAGCCCGTGTCCTCGCAGAGGGGCACTCCGTCAATGTTTACACCGACTCCCGATGCGCATTTGGGGTTGTTCACGATTTCCGACAGTTCTGGAAAAATAGGGGATTCCTCACCTGGATGGGCCATAAGATTTCCAATCAGATCCTGGTCTCTGACCTGTTGAATACTATCCTCCTGCCCTCTACTGTAGCCGTAATCAATCGCGGCCTACACAACAGGAGATTCCCCGGTCCAAATCGGTAACGGGTTGGCTGACGATGCGGCTAAGTGTGCTTCACGAGGTAGATTTAAAATGGTGGATAGTGTGATGAGGCAGGTGAAAAGCCTTTATATGGGCTGGTCTGAATCTGAGAAACCTATGCCAACCATGAATGATGTACTGCACTTACAGGGGGACGCCTCTGTTGATGGTGTAATGGAATGGGAGCAGCTGGGCTGTCGGAAGGCTCACACCGGCCGGGTAGACCTGTACGACAGACCAGTTAGCTACCTGGGTCGTTGATTGCCTACATCTAGCCACTCACTGTGGGGCCACCTTGCTAGAGGACACTCTCTTACAGGCATGGTGGCATCCTCGACTTAAGGTTTTGGCAGCCCAAACTAGTACATGGTGCCTCACCTGTGCTACACACAACCCTGGTAAAGGAGTTGTCTGCCAGACGGGTTGTACTCCATTACCTACTGCTCCGTTTGAAACCTTACAGATGGATGTTATTGATTTGCCTAAGTGTCAGTGTTATAAACATGCACTTTGAAGCCTCACTTTGAAGTTGCTGTGGACGGACGGAGCTGAGCAGTCAAAATGCCACCAAAGATGAACGAGGAAATTGACAATATAAAGAAGGCGCCTGATTTCCTGTCTGAGCAGATTGCTACTGTCTCTAAGCAGCAGAAAATGATAATTAATTTGATGAGTGAAATTAAAGAACTGAAAAAACAAAATGAGGAGAAGGATAAGAGGATCGCCAGCCTAGAATGCCATGTAACAGACCTGGAGCAGTACACCCGCATGAATGACATTATTGTCAGCGGACTGTAGGTGTTCATAAAGCTAAACGGGTCACCAGAGGAGGCTAAAATGCTGACCATAAGATACATCGAGGAGCTGGACAAGTACCAGTAACTCCAGAACAGTGACTGTGTCTATCAGTGTGATTGACTTGAACTATTATGACCATGGACTCTTGTGAAGAGTTTGACTGTTTAAACTTGACAACAGCTGGAAATGAAAGGGACAATGATGACTGTGATGGTTGGAACTTTAAATCATTTCAATTCACTGATCATAATCTGCATGATTTTGAACAAGATATTGACACTGAAAATAATTTTCTTAACAATATAAACGATAAATGCAGTTATTACTCTGAAGATCAATTCAACATGAATATAAAATCAGATCATGGAATGTCAGTCATTCATTTCAATAGCAGAAGTTTATATGCAAATGTTCACAACATCAAAGATTACTTAAGCCATCTAAACAAACCATTCAATGTGATAGCCATATCTGAGATCTGGCTTAGTGCTGAAAAGGGTGTGGATTTTGAGTTAAATTGATATGAACTGAATTATATAAATTGGAAAAATAAAAAAGATGGGGTGGCTTTGTATGTAGATAAAACATTAAATTATAAAATAGTGGAAAATATGACAACTAATATTAATGATGTGATGGAGATTACTACTGTATGTATATATATATATATATATATATATATATATATATATATATATATATATATATATATATATATATATATATATATATATATATATAATTTTCCTTTTATTTATTCATTTTCATCTTTTCCTTTTTTTTTTTTTAATCGTTCGAAATAAAGATATCATTCATTCATTCATTCACTTTGAGTATAAGAGCAGGGAGGTTCTACTGCAGTTGTACAGGGTCTTGGTGAGACCACACCTGAAGTATTGCGTGCAGTTTTGGTCTCCTAATCTGAGGAAAGACATTCTTACCATAGAGGGAGTACAGAGAAGGTTCACCACACTGATTCCTGGGATGTCAGGACTTTCATATGAAGAGAGACTGGATTGACTCGGCTTGTACTCGCTAGAATTTAGAAGAAGTCCAGAACAAGGGGTCACAGTTTAAGGATAAGAGGGAGGTATTTTAGGACCGAGATGAGAAAAACATTTTTCACACACAGAGAGTGGTGAATCTGTGGAATTCTCTGCCACAGAAGGTAGTTGAGGCCACAGTTCATTGGTTATATTGAAGAGGGAGTTAGATGTGGCCCTTGTGGCTAAAGGGATCAGGGGGTATGGAGAGAAGGCAGGTACAGGATACGGAGTTGGATGATCAGCCATGATCATATTGAATGGCGAATGGTGCAGGCTCGAAGGGCCGAATGGCCTCCTCCTGCACCTATTTTCTATGTTTCTATGTGCTTGCTATTGTTGATGTATTTTCTAGGTGGATTGAAACTTTTCAACCACTGATTTCACTGCTTCTACGGTGGTATCTATTTTATTACAGCAGTTTGTTCCTCACTTTGAGGTTCCAAACACCATCAGTTTGGATTACGGCCCCCACTTTATTGCCACTATCAATAAAGAATTGTACCGACAGCTGGGCGTAACCCAGTGGCTGCATTGTGCTTATCGCCCACAGGCTGCAGGAATGGTGGAACGCCTGAACCAGACCCTGAAGACCAAGCTGGTGGACCAATCGGGCTCCACCTGGGTTAAAATGTTGCCTGTTGCTTTGTTTCAGATCAGAGTCCTTCCAGCAGAGAAGACAAGGTTGTCTCCTGCAGAGATCATCTATGGCCGACCTCTGCGCACCCCTTGGACAGACATTATCCCGGCCTCAACGACATTGCATCATATGAGGGAGGAGATGGTCTCTACGTCCTTGCCCTTACAAGGGCCCTGCGTGAGATTCACGGGGAGGTCAAGGCCACTTATGTGGGCGACATAGATTTTCCTGTTGATGGACGGATCTTGTGTTGATTAAGAATTGGGTTCATAAGGACACACTTTCTCCTCGATGGTTGGGCCCCTTCCAAGTTCTCCTCACCACCCCCACCGCGGTAAAGGTAGAAGGACGATCGGCATGGGTGCATTTGCACCTTTGGTGACACCAAGCAAAGGGGGGGGGGGGGGGGGGGGGGGGGGGGGGAGGTCGAGGTCAGGGATGGGGATCCAGTCCACGGGAGGCAGGGCACGAATTAATTTTGCTATGAAATTGCACGTTCTTTTCTTTTTCCCTCCCTTGTGTTCACAGATACGAAATAAACTGCTAAGATGAGGGTCTTCGTGGCATTAACATGTGTGGCGACCACAGCAGGGTTAATCGGTTTTGTTGGAAATGGACAAAGCCTGAATACAGACGGAACAAACGAGGAAAGAGAGAGGAATGGGAAAACTCCAATCTATTTATCCAGGCACACAACCAGCTATTCGGGAAGGGGCAGGTGGTTTGTTATCCACGAATGACATCCGTTAGCTCCCTAGTGTACACAAAAATGCTGGAGAAACTCAGCGGGTGCAGCAGCATCTATGGAGCGAAGGAAATAGGCAACGTTTTGGGCCGAAACCCTTCTTCAGACTGATAGGGGGTGGGGGGGGGGGGGGGGAAGGGGGGGGGGGGGGGGGGCAGAAGAAAGGAAAGAGGGGGGAGTGAGGAGACAGCTCGAGGGCTAAGGAAGGGGAGGAGACAGCAAGGGCAAACAAAATTGAGAGAATTCAATGTTCATGCCCGCAGGATGCAGGCTCCCCAAGCGGAATATGAGGTGCTGTTCCTCCAATTTCCGGTGTTGCTCACTCTGGCAATGGAGGAGATCCAGGACAGAGAGGTCGGATTGGGAATGGGAGGGGGAGTTGAAGTGCTGAGCCACCGGGAGTTCAGGTTGGTTATTGCGGACTGAGCGGAGGTGTTCGGCAAAACGATCGCCCAACCTCCGCTTAGTCTCACCGATGTAGATGTTACCTCCCTGGGACTTCCGGTGGCGGCATGCTCTGCTAGCAGTCGCAAATCTTCTAGCTCCGCTGAAAAAATCGCGATTTTTCGCGTTAAAATCGGGTCTGGAGGTCGGGAACGATTTTAAAGACTTACCGGAGTTTCATCTCGCGGTGCTGATGACGTCATCAGTAAGCGCCGTGGATTTAACGGAGGGAAAATCATTTTAAATGAAAAACACATCTCCAGGTCAGAGCCCACAGAGGAAAGTGACAAAACACCTGCTGAAGACTCAGGAACATCAAGAAACTGCAAAACTAACCTCTGGAGTGGATTCTGGAATGTCTACACGATCTAAGACTGAGTTGATCACAAAAGAGAAAACTGAAATGGAGGAATTAAAGAACTCGGTAAGAGATTTGAAAAATGATGTGAAAGCTGGAAACTTAAATTTGATGGAAAACATACAATCCCTTAATGCTGGTAATGAAAAAATACTTGCGGGCATTGGTGCTCTGCAAAAAAAAGTTGATGATGTGCAAGAAGAGCTAACGGGGAAAATTACTAAGGTGGCAGAAGAGTCCACAAAGATGTTTGAGGCTGTGCATGAAACTATTTCCGCAAATGCAACTGCAGTGAAAGATTTGGAAGCTGTTGTGGAAGAGATGGCTGGAGATATGGAGGCAATGAAGTTAGAACTAGACAGCCTCAAGAGCCAATTTACAAAAATATCCAATAAATGTGTTGACCTAGAAGCTCGCTCATGACGTCAAAATATACGAATACGTGAAGTGAAAGAGGGAGCTGAGGGGGACAACGCTCGTGAGTTCACTGCCAATTTAATCAAACATGTACTCAATTTACCTGAGGCACCTGTAATTGAAGAAGCACATCGACTACCTAGATTTAAATCAAGATTTCAAGGAGAACAAGCCTACCCACGACAGTCAAACTTCGGGATATCCCATCAGTGGAAGCGCTGATGAAAAAAATTAAACACGGAGAGAAGATGATGTATGGAAATGATTCTATTAAACTTCTACGGGACTACCTTTATGAGATTGTGCAAAAGAGAAGAAAGTTCTCACAGACCAGAGAAGCTCTTTACGGTGTCAAGGGCGTCATATGTGGAGTGTTTTATCCGGCCAGGATGCGTATTACTTTCAAGGGAATCTCAAAAACATTCACTAACCCGGTAGAATCCCTTAAATACGCTCAAGAAATCGTGGCCAAGGCAGCAACAAAAGAAGATTGATCACCAGACGTCATGAACAAATTAATGTGCTTATTCCCCCAACAAGAATATTAGTAGAAAAGTGAAAAAAATGAATAACACCAAGTTTTAAAAATTATTATATGCAACAGATTTTCCACGAGACGTGTCTAGACATTATAATCTTCTCTTGAACATTGTGGAATTTAACTCAAGGACACTCGCTGCTCAAACGAGGAAATATTGATAACATGAGAATGACGATCTGCTGAGCTGAGAGAGAGCGAAAAACATTACAAGGCTTACATAACCTTACATAGTATTACAAAGTATAGAGAATTATTAGTAATTAATAATTAACAATACTAATACAGAAACTGATACTGATAAAAATGTGTTATAACGCAGACAACAAGGTAATTACATAGGTTCCGCAGCTCGAGTGGGGAGGGGAGGAGACTCAGGCACCTGGCACAACTCCAGGAGCCTGACTCTGGTTAACCCTTTCAGCGAACAGCTCATTTTTAACAATACTAAAACCAATTACAAATAGTTAAGAGATAAAGAGAGAGGAATATATGTAACTGAATACATGATTAGATTCGATAAGTCGGAATGAAACATATATATATATATACTGCAATGGGGTGAAATAGAACTGATTTGGAAACGGTACCGACCCCCTAGGATTTGGGTAATAAAGGCAGCGGGGCTAACCTCATAACATCTACGCCGGAAGCGATATCAATGTCGTATCCCACAGACGAGTGGGCCACTCACTACGGTGTCGGAAACCCAGACACCGTACATTTATTCTATATACTTTTTTTTTTTATCACAATATGTCACATTCATGTGTTTTTTTTTCAAGGACAATCGCAGAGGGGAACTACCAAGGAAGTCTATAATATAAATGCTCCCAAAATAACCAGAGTTCTGAGGTATGGATGCACCATAATAAGTAAGGTCATTAAAATTGGTAAAAATGTATGACGACAATCAAAGGAAAATGGGAGGAATCACACTATGTAGTTGGAATATAAGGGGGTATTAATGAACCTATTAAAAGGGGCAAGATACTAGCTCAGTTGAAATCATACAACACGGACATTTCGTTTCTACAGGAAACGCATCTTAAACATCAAGATCAGACGAGACTGAGGGCTAACTGGATAGGCCAAACATTTCACTCTTCATTCACTTCCAAATCCAGAGGTACTGCAATTATTATTCGTAAAGGAATTCCATTTAAATCAAAGAATACTATTTCAGATAAGGAAGGGAGATATCTTATAGTAGCAGGAGAGATTAATAATACGCCAATTACGCTGGTAAATATATATGCGCCCAACTTTGATAACCCTCAATTTTTTAATAAAATTCTGAATATAATTGCAGAATTTAATTATCAAAATGTTATAATTGGAGGAGACTTCAACTGCGTTTTAGACCCTTATTTAGATAAATCGATGCAAAAACAAAAAGGTAATATGAAATCCAAAACCAGTGAACTCTTACATACATATATGGAAAACACAAATATAGCAGATGTATGGAGGATTGCAAATCCGACGGGAAGGGACTACTCGTTTTATTCAACGGTGCATAAAACATACTCACGGATAGATTATTTTCTTGTGGATACAAAATTAATTCCACATACTACGAACCCTAAATACCACATTAATGCGATTTCAGACCACTCTCCGTTAACTTTTGTTTTAAAATTAGAAGGAATGTCTATGAATAAATCGTTTTGGAGGTTTAATTCGCAACTTTTAAAACACCCACAAGGGAGTATATATCTAAAAAAACAGATGGACTTATTTTTTGAGATAAATGATACACCAGATATATCCCCCACGCTATTATGGGAATCCTTTAAAGCATTTATTAGAGGAGTCATTATTTCATTTCAAGCTTATCAAAATAAAAAGAATAAGAATGAACAAAGACATTTAGAAGAACAAATAAAACAATTAGATACAGATAATGCTAAAGATCCAACTATGGATAAACATAATAAAATCCTATTATTGAAATTCAAGCTAAATAAATTATTGTCAGAGAAAGTTATAACACTATTTCAAGTTACAAAACAAGAACACTTCGAATTCGGGGACAAACCCCACAGACTTTTAGCACGCCAATTGAAAAAACGGGAAAAAGAGAATGCAATACTAAAGATTAAATCAGATAGAGGGGAATTATTAACATTATCCAAGGATATCAATAAAAGATTTGCTCAATTTTACCAGAATCTATATACATCTAAAACGTCAATAGATAATAATAAAGTTTCAGAATTTCTGGAAAATTGTAACCTCCCACAATTAGAATTGAGGGAACAAGAGGAACTGGGAGCAACAATTACTTCTAAGGAGATAGAAGACACAATAAAAACACTAAAGAATGGAAAAACACCAGGACCAGACGGATTCAGTAATGAATTTTATAAAGCCTTTTACGACATAGTTACCCCACGATTACAGAAAATGTATACATACGCTTTTAAAGAGCAAAGCTTACCCGAAACATTAGCAGAATCAACGATCACATTAATACTTAAAAAAGATAAAAACATAGAAGAACCAGGCTCATATAGAGCTATTGCTTTGTTAAATACGGATCAAAAAATAATAGCGAAAACACTAGCCAGTAGACTAAGCAGGTACGTTAGTAGACTAATAAATGGAGATCAAACAGGATTTATACCTAAGAGACACTCATTCAATAATTTGAGACGTTTGCTTAACATAATGCACTCACATAAATCTCACGACCAAGAGTTATCTATCATCTCACTGGACGCAGAAAAAGCGTTTGATCAAGTAGAATGGGATTATATGATTAAAGTATTGCAAAAATTCCAATTGGGAGAAAACTTCATCGCATGGATAAAACTATTATATAACAAACCTACGGCTAGAATATTAACTAATAATATATTATCCTCGAAATTTGAACTATCAAGGGGCAATAGACAAGGATGTTCATTATCACCGCTGTTATTTGCTTTGGTAATTGAACCCCTTGCTGAAAAAATAAGAACACACCCGGATATTTATGGTTATAATACAAAATATTCAAAGAATAAAATATCCCTATATGCCGATGATGTACTACTGTACATCACAAAACCACAAATTAGTATACCAAACATATTAAATTTAATTGAGGACTTTGGATCCTTCTCAGGATATAGAATAAATTGGAACAAAAGTGAAATTATGTCGATAAAACCAAAAGACTCAACACATCTCCGGAAATTTCCTTTTAAAATAGCTACAGAAAAATTCAAATATTTGGGAATTGAAATTACTAGAAATTACCAGGATATGTTTAAAGCCAATTATAATCCCTTACTCAAGAAATTGAATAATCTGATTAAATTCTGGAAAACACTTCCGATGTCCTTAATAGGCAGAATAAATGCTATTAAAATGATTTTCTTACCACAAATCCTATACCTATTTCAATCAATACCTATATATCTCCCAAAAAAGTTTTTCAAAAAATTGGACTCAGACATTACAAATTTTATATGGGATTATAAATCCCATAGAATACAAATAGCACACCTCAATAAACGAAAAGAGTTGGGGGGTCTAGCGCTCCCTAATTTTATGTATTATAATTGGGCAGTAAATATTAAAAATATGATTCACCTGCTGGACAATTCTGCCCAGCAGGAGGACTGGATGGTAATGGAAAAAGGGGACTGCTCCCCGAGTAATATAGGAGCGACCATCCTCTCACCAATAAATTTGAATAATAAAAATTATAATAAAAATCCAATTATACATAACACAATTAGAACATGGAAACAAATAAAACAGAATTTAAAATTAAGAAACTTATCTCTTTTAATACCAATAGTCAATAATCCATCGTTTAAACCATCAATCATAGACAAATCATTTATACAATGGGAAAGAATGGGAATCAAAACGCTCGAAGATCTGTATGAATTGGGGAAACTACTTTCATTTCAACAACTACAACTGAAATATAATTTGAAAAATAACCAATATTTTAAATATCTTCAAATTCGTGATTATCTGAAAAAACACACAAAAGACTATCATAATATGCCTTCCGACTTATTGGATGAAGCAATGAAGACAAAGGCGGAATCAGCTAATTTAATATCGTATCTATATAATATCATTTTAAACATAGAAATACCCACAACAGATGGAATTAGAAGAGATTGGGAACAAGAATTAGCTATAAAAATCTCAAAAGAGAGCTGGGATAATCATTTACTACAGGTGCATAAATGTTCGATCAACGTACGACATACGCTCATCCAATTTAAAACATTACATAGATTATATTATTCAAAAACTAAATTAAATAAAATCTTCCCTAATGTTTCACCAATCTGTGATAAATGCCTGTGTCAAGAAGCTACCATAGCGCACTCTTTTGTTTTTTGTACAAAAATCCAAAAATTCTGGTATGAAATATTTGATATTTTTTCAAAATTAGTCAAAATAAAACTGGTACCAAAACCAGAATGGATTATCTTTGGAATATCGGAAGGTAACCCTGAACTAAACGTGTTTCAGAAGAATTTATTTAATTACGGGCTAATAATGGGAAAAAAGCTTATACTTAAATTCTGGAAAAATGCGCCCACACCAACAATAAAAATGTGGATATCAAATATGTTTGAAACATTACATCTGGAAGAGATGAGATTCCTCTTAGCAGGTAAAGCAGACCAATTCCAAAAGACGTGGTCTATGTTTCTGGACCTATTACAAGTATGAGGTGCAATAGTAATTAAAAAAAAACAAATATATAAATAGATGGTATCAGGACCTGGTAACGGGAGGTAAAACAACAAAAACAGACTTGGTTGGTAGTCCCCTTTCTGCGGAGTTTAATGTTATAATAGAGCGATTGTTCCTATTTTCTTTTTCTTTCTTTTCTAGGGTCTATTTTCTCACTTTACTTCCTTCTCTAACTTCTTTTCTAAGGGCTTTCTTTTCCCAACACTCTTGCACTTCACGACTTGCGCACTTTCTTTACTTGCCTTACTTCTATCTTTTACTTAAAGCTCAAAAAAAATGAAGCGGTACAAAAAATGTATTAAGATATATGTGTTGTGTAGTATTGTAATTTATCGTACTTCTAATAAAAATATTTAAAAAAAAAGATGTTAACTCCCTGTTTGCCCCAACCCCTGCATGGGGCAGAACTGAACGACTGGTGAAGTGCCAGGAGAAAGAAACGGTCCCTGTCAAGCCCGACTAATGGTGGCCTTATTGGGTTTGGGGACCACCCCTGAGGAAGCTAAAAATTCTGTACGAATGATGGTCTTACAGCGTGAGCAGGAGACGCTGTTACCATTCCCCAACGACAGCAAAAACAATCAAGTGAGTGAGGAAGGAGAATTGAAGGACAAGGGCCGGATGGTCCAAGAAGCCGTGGCCAGGGAACTAGAAGGTTACGAGATTCAGCGAATGGGACTTTTTAATGGACTATGAGTGTTGCCGTAAGAATTGCAAAAGGGGGGGTGGGGGGGAGTGCGAATGTAAATCCTGAATAAACGCTGTAAGATTGTTCTGTGAAGATAAAATGGTTGGCCAGGTGGACTGGATTAAAACATAAAATGGCTGCTGACCAATGTTGCTGAAAATGTAGCTGCAGGTTTTCAGGAAGTTGTGGTCAAGGAAATACACTCCAACAGCCAAACCTCCATCCCCTCCGCCGACCCTTCCCCGCAACACCCCCACGAAGAGGCCAACAGATCTCCCCCCCATTTAACATTAACCCCACTCCCCTATCCTCACCCTTCCTGAAGAGGCCAACAGATCTCCCCCCCCCCCCCCACACTCTCTTTAACCGCACTACCCTATCCTCCCCCACCCCCACGTACCCCACTCCCCCCCTCAACGAGGTAGGTATGTTACAAAACTTACCTTCAGCGGTGCTGCTATTCTGCCACTGGCCGTGTGCGTGATTTTGGCGCGTTTGGGGGAGGGAGGGACGGGGGTTAAAACGCGGTTTTGTCCAACCTGGTCCTGGATAATATTACGTTGGAGCGCAAGATGCTGCAGAAGAATCGTTCCAACGGCCGTTCTGTGTGTTTTAAAAAAAAATTCACCCGACAAGTTAATCGCTGGAGTGATTTTAAAATCAGCTTCTGAAGCCGTCAACGCCGACAACGGGGACGGATTTTACGTAGGGGACAGGTAAAAGAAAGTTGTTTATTCTTATGTATAAAAGTGTTACTTAAGATGCATTTAATTCACATTTTAAGTTGCAAAACGGTGATTTTTCCCCCCGAACGATCGGCAGTGGATATGCTGCAGATATGGGGACTAAATCACTGCAATCGCAGTGTTCTAATTGATCGCGTTCCAGAAAAACCCACTCGCAAGCCGATTTAAATGGCCATTAATTTACAGGTATTAAACACTAAATTCCTTCCATTTGGCCTATAAATTCATGACAATGAGATTTAAAAATTATGTTATATTGGTGAATTATTGTGTGAATATTATTTGGACACTTAGGCTATTTAAAAATGTTCATCTATTCTTAAGAAATGGATAGATGTTTAGATCTAGAAATTGAATTTTGTAATTAGCTACAATTAGGTAACTAACTAATTAGATGCTTTAATTTCAGGTCATCCAAGTAAGATTGTTTCATATTTGTTTCAGAATGATTCAATCTATAATAACTGAACATTTCATTCAGTTCTCTTAATTTTTAAGAAAGTTATGGGCTTTTGACTGTCCTTGATCACAGCTTTTGTGTTATGTCCATGAAAAAGCAATAGGGAACAAGATGCTAATTTCCGAATATGAAAATGGCCATAACTTTTTTAATACTGCCGATATGAAAGTGAATTAGGTGTCAAATTAATCTTTGTTTTATGCTTTATCTGATGGGATAAATTAAAGACTTGATTTTTTAAATCTCAAAATGTTGTAACATTGCAAGAAGAGGCCAACAGATCTTCCCCCCCCCCCCCCCCCATATTTAACATTAACCCCATTCCCCTATCCTCCCACATCCCCACCTACCCCCCTCCGGTACCTGCCAACTCTGCGGGCAGCGGCGTTGTCATCGGGTCGCAGTCTGTCCCGCGGCAGCTTCGCTCGTGGCTCCGAGTGCTCGCGTCTAGACGGTGGGAGATGGCGGGCGGTCAGGACTGGAGGGGTGAGCAGAACCTGACGCGGAGCTCACTACACCCCCCCCTCACCCCCCCCCCCCCAACCCCAACCCCCCCGTCATGTCCCCATCTCCCCTCCCTGTCCCCCACCACGGTGACTGTAAAAAACAATCCTTTCCTCGCCAACCCCAATCCGCACATTCCCAGCCCCCCCCCTCCACCCCTCCCCCCACCACAACCACCTCGACCTGCCTCCCCACACCCCCACCCCCCCCCCCCCCCCACACCACCACCCCCCCCCCCCCCCCCCCCCTCGCACCCCACACTGGCACCCCACACTGGCATCCCAACCCTCCCGGACCACCCCCCCCCCCCCACCACCACCACTGCGTATCCCTCCCTGCCCTCGTGTACCACTGCCCCCCTCCACCTCTAAACTGCCCCAGACCCCCCCCCCCCCCCCCCCCCTCCCCTACCCGCACTCACCTGCTCTCTCCCTGCGGTGACACCAGCCCGTGATCGAGACCCCAGCCTCTCCGCTCACTTTCGATCTTGGAGGTGATGAGATGGAACTGCTTGTGGAACGAGTTGTACTTGTACAATCCCTCGATCATCTGCTGGTGGATCAGCTTGGGCCCGTTCCCCCACAGTCTCTGGATGTCTCCCGTGTCGGCGCTCAGTGAATACAGAACTGGCAGCGATGGTCACTGAACAGGATCACGCACTGGGCGTGTGCGCAGCGCACCAGCTCCTGTGGGGAGGTGAGGAGAGGGGAGCAGTCACTGGGAGAGAGAGAGAGTTGGTCAAGCGGTCAGTAACACCAAACCCAACCCGGCCCAGCACCCAGTGCGCAGCAACCCGAAAATTACACCCGTCCCACTTAGGAAACCTGAACGGAAACCTCTGGAGACTTTGTGCCCCACCCAAGGTTCCCGTGCGGTTCCTGGAGGTTTTTGTCAGTCTCCCTACCTGCTTCCACTGACTGCAACCTCCGGCAACCACCCGCAACCTCCGGAGCGCAAAGTCTCCAGAGGTTTCCGATCAGGTTTCGTAAGTGGCACAGGGGTGTTATCCAGTAACCCGATCCTCTCACCCCTCCCCCCCAGTGTAGGGAGTGAACCAGGGAGGGGGGAAGGAAAAGAGAGGGAGGGGGGAGATGGAAGAGAGGGGGAGGGTGAGAGGGGAGGGAGATGGGTCAGGGTGGGGAGAGGGGAGAGATGGGAGTGGGGCCGGCCAGGGGGAGGGGAATGAAGGGAAGAGCGAGAGGGGGGGGGGGGAGGGAGAGAGGAAGGGGAGGGGGAGGAGTGGAGGAGGACTCACCTTGATGACCTGGTCCCATATGCATCGTTCACCTTCCCAGTCAGACAGAATGTGAGCGCGTTTGTGCAGGCTCAATCGGTTCCACTTTGTGTTCAGCTGTTTGTCCCCGCTTTAGGTCTGGGCAGTGGGGGCGGGGGGGGGGGGGGGGTGCAGAGAACCACAAGGGGTCAAACAACAGCCAAACCCCCTCCCCGACCCTTCCCCTCAACACCCATCATCCCCCCCCACCCCGAAGAGGCCAACAAATCTCCCCCCCTATTTAACATTAACCCCACTCCCCCTATCCCTTGCTCCGCCCCCATCTCTCCTTAACCCCACTCTCCTGTCCTCCCCCACCCTCACCCCTGGTACCTGCCAACACTTTGTAGGTATGTTACAAAACTTACCTTCAGCAGCGCTGCAATTCTGCCACTGGCGGTGTGCGCGATGTTGATGCGTTTGAGATGGTGGTGGGGGGGACGGGGTTAAAACGCCATTTTCTCCAACCTGGTCCTGAATTATACTTTGTTGGAGCACGAGCGTTTGCTGAAGAATCGTTCCAACGGCCGTTCTCTGTGTTTAAAAAAAAACATTTCCCGACAAGTTAATCGCTGGAGTGATTTTAAAATCAGCTTCTGAAGCCGTCAACGCTGACAACGGGGATGGATTTTACGTAGGGGACAGGTAAAAGAAAGTTGTTTATTTTTATGTATAAAAGTGTTACTTAAGATGCATTTAATTCACATTTTAAGTTGCGAAACGGTGATTTTTTTCCCCCGAACGATCGGCAGTGGATTTGCTGCAGATATGGGGACTAAATCACTGCAACCGCAGCGTTCCAATTGATCGCGTTCCCGAAAAACCCACTCGCATGCTGATTTAAATGGCCATTAATTTACAGGTATTAAACACTAAATTCCTTCCATTTGGCCTATAAATTCATGACAATGAGATTTAAAAATTATGTTATATTGTGAATTATTGTGTGAATGTTATTTGGACACTTACGCTATTTAAAAATGGTCATCTATTCTTAAGAAATGGATGGATGTTTAGATCTAGAAATTGAATTTTGTAATTAGCTACAATTAGGTAACTAACTAATTAGATGCTTTAATTTCAGGTCATCCAAGTAAGATTGTTTCATATTTGTTTCAGAATGATTCAATCTATAATAACTGAACATTTCATTCAGTTCTCTTAATTTTTCAGAAAGTTATGGGCTTTTGACTGTCCTTGATCACAGCTTTTGTGTTATGTCAATGAAAAAGCAATAGGGAACAAGATGCTAATTTCCGAATATGAAAATGGCCATAACTTTTTTAATACTGAAGAAATGAAAGTGATTAGGTGTCAAATTAAACTTCTTTTTATGCTTTATCTGATGGGATAAATTAAAGACTTGGTTTTTAAAATCTCAAAATTTTGTAACATTGCAAGAAGAGGCCAACAGATCTCCCCCCCCCCCCCCCCCCCCCCTTTAACATTAACCCCCCCCCGCTCCCCTATCCCCACCTACCCCCCTCCGGTACCTGCCAACTCTGCGGGCGGCGGCGTTGTCATCGGGTCGCAGTCTGTCCGTGGCAGCTTCGCTCGTGGCTCCGAGACCTGCTCGCGTCTAGACGGTGGGGAGATGGCGGGCTGTCAGGACTGGAGGGGTGAGCAGAACCTGATGCGGAGCTCACTTCACCCCCCCCCCCCCCCCCCCCCCACTCCCCTCCCCTCCCTGTCGCCCACCACAGTGACTGTAAAAATATTCCTTCCTCGCCAACCCCGCTCCGCATATTCCCAGCTCACCCCCCCTCCCCCACTCCCCACCCCTCCCCCCCCCCATCCTTACACCACCCACCACCAGCCCTCCCGGACCACCCCACCACCACCAATCCCACCCCACCCTCGCGTACCGCTACCCCCCCCCCCCTCCAAAATGCCCCAGACCCCCCCTCCCCCTCGCCGCACTCACCGGCTCCCCCTGCGAGGGTCTAGGGTGCAGGGGGGTGCTGCGTAGGGGCGCGCGGGGCAGGCGGTCGTGGGGCGCACGGGCCATGTGCCACAGCTTTGACCGCCTCGGCGAGATCACCTGGAGAGGGAAGAGATTGGTGAAAAACCCACCTGGGCCTTGGATGCACGTCGCCTCCTCCCAAAAAATCCCACGGATTCCCCCCTCCCCCCCACCGCCACGTTGTTCCAGCTTCAGCGTCTGCTCCCACACAGGATGAGGTGTTCCACTCCAGGGCATCATAATGTCCTCATTCTTCAAGGGTTCCCCATAGATGAGGCTTTCACCAGGGTCTCTTCTATACCCCGTAGTCTCTGCTCTCACTCCCCATCCCCCCCACTCGTAACAAGGGCAGAGTCCCCCTCATCCGCAATGTTTGAAACAACCAACCTGATGTCTCTCCCAGGAGACCCGTACCCAGGCCGGGGCCTTCCTGCAGGTCAAGCCGGGCTCCGCAAGGCCTCAGGCCTGCTCCTCGCCCTCACGTCCAGCCAGCCGCAGCAGCCGGCGACGGCCCAGCCAGGCATCGCGGTGTGCCTATTCTAACCGGCGAACCGTGGGCGCGGGGCGTGAATCCCATAGGTTTCGTTCATGTTTCTAAGTGGGACAGGGGGCTTACAACCCACCACCCCTCCTCCGTCCCTGCAGGGATTGTAGCCTGTGAGGGAGGGGAAGGAAAAAGAGGGAGTGGGGAGATGGGAAGAGAAGGGAGGGGCTGTGTGTAGGGTGGGAGATTGGTGAGATGAACAAGGGAGTTGGCAGTGTGGGGAGGATTTGCGAAGAGTAGGGAGTGGCCGGCCCATGGATTGGGGGAGGTAGAGGAAGGAGATAGAGGGGGGCGGGAGCGGGAGGGGATGAGGAGGGGGGATGGAGGGGGGTGGTAGGGGAGGCTAGCGAAGCAGAGAGTCATAGTGGGTGCCGTGAGGGGAGGGAGGGGGACTTCACCGGTTGATGACCTTTTTCCCAAGTCTGCAGTGACCTTGTTGCACCTTCCCGGTGTCCAGACAGTGGAACGTCAGTCATGTGCATTTGAGAGAGTTTCCAGAAGACTGAGAGTGGGCAAAGTTTAGCCCTCGTTTCAAGAAGGGCTGAGACAGGGCAAAAAAAAATACTGAAACATAGCCGAGAGTTTCACATCTGTGGGTGGAAAGTTTACCAGAGAGTAGTCTGAGGGCTAGTTTATGCAGGCATTTGGATTGGCAGGTCAGGGCTATAGGGATAGTCAGCCAATGGTTTCTGTACCGTTTCCCTCTCTCCTCCTCTGCATTCTTCGCGCTCTCCTCCCTCGGTCCTCTCCTCCCCTCTGAGCTGT